>NC_091128.1:23282043-23432043 GCF_040183065.1 Periplaneta americana | reverse complement strand
TTTATTTATTTTATTGGGTTATTTTACGACGCTGTATCAACATCTAGGTTATTTAGCTTCTGAATGATATAAAGGTGATAATGCCAGTGAGATGAGCCCGGGGTCCAGCACCGAAAGTTACCCAGCATTTGCTCGAATTGGGTTGAGGGAAAACCCCGGAAAAAACCTCAACTAGGTCAGTACAGTATGGAGGAATCTAAAAGACGGAACATAACATTTAACATTTAACGATTTACAGCTCGAACTTATTGATCTTCAATGTGACCTAAGGGCTAAAGATCGTTTGAATAATACTACTAGTCAATATCTGCCTCCGTTCATGAGCTGTGAGCCGGCTCGGAGAGTGCAAACCTTGTGCAGGCCTGGTCTATATGTCTTAAAGTTACAGTTCTATCTGTTAATACTTATTTTCCTCAATAGAGCCTGGCCGCGCTCTTTTCAATAATTGGATGAGTTGTTTATATAAAATGTCCAGAAGTACGTTCGTTAGATTTAATGGATGGTAGAATAGCCTAAAACAAGCTCTCTTTTTTTCTCCAGATATCTTAGGTTGGCGTTGTGCCGTTCGCCTGCTAGATGGCGTTAGAATCGGAAGTGCTGTTTGTTCAGCTAGTACGCTAGTTGGTCCATCTTACTTCCAGTCTGTCTCAAAGGCGAAACCTATCTGAACCTTCACCAAGTAACCTCCCACTTTTAATATTGGAGACGGTAAGGCAACGCACTTAGTTGTAGCATGATGGCTACCAAGCACATTTCGCATATAATATTCGTGTGTTCTTGGACATTGTTTTTCCAGATAGGTTGATGGCCATGACGGACTTGTTGCTTGACCACCAAGATTGCCTAGCCTCACCATCCTGGAGTTCTTCTTATGGAGTCACAAGGTATGTTAGTGTAGGTCACTCCTGTAATTGATGAGGTTTTTGCTGCAGCGGACTAGATACGTGCTATCTTCGATAAAGTCAGTGGTTCGTCGCTATGAGCTCTCTTTAGAATGCAACGGTGATGACTTTGAGCACCTCCTATAACTTTACAGAGGCTGGGTAGGCAACAGCTCTATCCAGCAGGTTGACATGTTTTTTGTGACGTGCACTCCAAAATCTAAAGCCGTCTAGTGGGCTAAGAGCGTGACTCCGCTTAAGTTGTCTGGAAAAAAAAAAAAAAAAAAAAAAAAAAAAAAAAAAAAAAAAAAAAAAAAAAAAAAAAAAAAAAAAAAAATGGGCCTTTTCTACTATCCGTTAAATTTCATGCATGGGCTTTTGGGATACGAGGTATAAAATAGGATGTACATGTAATGTATAGTTTAAGAGCTTTTAACAAATACTGATAGATAATCTTTCCAAATGCATTACATTTTTCGATGTAATCTGTGTAGCACCCAGGAATGGCTTGATGAATATTTTCTCCAGTAGCATAGCGCGGTCGATAGTAATGTCATTAACATACTCATGAACTATTTCTGTAATGAAATCTTTCGCTTATACAATCCGATTTCTGAATGGCTTATTAATATTATTATTATTATTATTATTATTATTATTATTATTATTATCATTATTATTATTATTATTAGTAGTAGTAGTAGTAGTAGTAGTAGTAGTAGTAGTAGTAGTAGTAGTGTCCAGCGCCGTGGCGTCGTGGTCTAAGCCATCCTGCCTAGGACGCACGTTACGGAATGCGCGCTGGTTCGAGTCAGTGTATGGAACCGGTGCCCACCCAGCATCGTGATGCACTTGGGGAGCTACGATAGGTGGCAAAATCCGGTTGCGAATGCCAGTTATAACGGTTGGGGGATCATCGTGCTAACCACACGATACCTCCATTCTGGTTGCATGATCGTCCACCTCTGCTTCGGCATGTGGACGTGAGGCCAGCAGCCGGCTGGTCAGTCTAGGCCCTTCACGGGTTGTAGCGCCACGGATCATTATTATTATTATTATTATTATTATCATTATTATTATTATTAGTAGTAGTAGTAGTAGTAGTAGTAGTAGTAGTAGTAGAGGTAGTAGTGGTAGTAGTAGTAGTAGTAGTAGTAGTAGTAGTAGTAGTAGTGTCCAGTGCCGTGGCGTCGTGGTCTAATTCATCCTGCCTAGGACTCACGTTACGGAATGCTCGCTGGTTCGAGTCAGTGTATGGGACCGGTGCCCACCCAGCATCGTGATGCACTTGGGGAGCTACGATAGGTGGCAAACTCCGGTTGCGAATGCCAGCTATAACGGTTGGGGGGATCATCGTGCTAACCACACGATACCTCCATTCTGGTTGGATGATCGTCCACCTCTGCTTTGGCTTGTGGACGTGAGGCCAGCAGCTGGCTGGTCAGTCTAGGCCCTTCACGGGTTGTAGCGCCACGGATTATTATTATTGTTGTTATTATTATTATTATTATTATTATTATTATTATTATTATTATTATTATTATTATTATTAGTTGTAGTAGAAGCACTAGTAGTTATAGTAATAATAGTAGTACAGTAGAATCAGTACTTCTACCACCACCATTACACATAGTTCCAGGAACGAATAAGAGTGGCTCATAGTTGCTGAGCTTGGTAGAGACACACAGTCTAGTTTGAGATGTGGTATTGCAGACAAATGTTTCTCTACTTCGCCTCGGTAGACTTTAAAAACAATATCCCGGAATTCTTTCTGCATAACAACACGTTTGAAAGACTCGTTTTTTAAATGAAAATGCAAAACAAGTATGACTATGTTCACCTATGGCAAAATAACTAAAAATATAATATATAAGAACAGAATGAAGCACCATTATGAATTGGACATTGACACTCACTATTTCGAAAAGCAGCACGTGATATTCTGTGCTACGGATGGCAGATTACATACAGTACATTAATCGCTTTTCTTTCTCTATCGAATTTTAGAGTTATTTGACACACTCTATGATTGGATAATTTTTTCTCCAGCTTTTCTTGGAATCAGTAACGCATTAATCTAGTCTTACTACAGTTTTCTGGCTGTAGACTTTCGTTTTATGTAATGTTTTCAGTTTGGATATTCATTTTTGTAAGAAGTATATTATTAAATGTTGTCTAGCATTGGTCACAATTTTTGGTTCTTTACTTACAATTCATCTGACTGAACAATAATAATAATAATAACAATAATAATAATAATAATAATAATAATAATAATAATAATAATAAAAATTAGACTTCGGATTTTAGGTAAAAACCTATTTTAATCCTTTAAAGACAAGTTCATAAAATCTTGCAAGTACAAGTTGCGTACAAAACTATGCCTAAAATTATTATTTTAATGGCACCTAAAATGGCTGTTTTTACGACAAAGCCTATTTTGACCTATTAGATATGTTTTGTCTCTAATACGTCAAAACACCCATTCTTATTTCGAAAATTTGTATTTTAAATTCCAAATGTGTTCCTGGTGGTGTTGGAAATAAAGTACGGGGTGAACTGGAGCAAGTTCTACAGAAAAATGTAGGACTGAAGGACCTGCAAACTGCTTCAGATATCCTAGCAGGGAAGAACACGGATTTACAATGTAACATTCCTGTCCAACTAGTGTCAAAATTGAAATACTGCCATGTTACTTCAGTGGATTTGGAACGTTCATTTTCAGCATACAAATTTGTGTTAAGTGACAGACGGCATTGCTTTTTAGTTGAAAAATTAGAAAAATTATTAATAATTTATTATGAAGCTAATTATGGGCATTAACGCATTATACGAGTGTTTGACTTGTTTGTGTAGTGAATTTATGTCTAAAACTTATTCTTCACATTTAATTGTTTAGTTTATGTATATGACTAACCAGCTAGATATTTGTTGTTTTTGTACTTTTAGTAGTAGTGGTGGTAACGGTGTATAAGCATTCAAAATGATTAAATTCTAGATGTGAATTCCTGATGATTTGGAACATATTTTAAAGAAAACATTATTTTTTGTTAGAATTTATTTTCAATTCTTTAGAGACTATTTCCTGCATTTTAAGCCTATTTTAGGCACATAAAATTATATTTTAACGACCTAAAAATTCGTACCCTAATAATAATAATAATAATAATAATAATAATAATAATAATAATAATAATAATAAGAATGAATATTTATTTTTTCTGCAAAACATTTTATGATCCACATTTTATCGAAACACGAAATAATCCAGATGTGTACCAAGCGAAATTCTATCCTATATTGCAAACTAAGAAATAAGGAGGCGAAGAAAGTAATTTCAAGTAAATTAGGAATAATACTTTTAATGAGACTTTTTATTTTTTCCGGTCACGATATATTTAATGACTAGAACTACAATTACAACTTGTGAGATGGATTTAAAGATGTCGAAAACTGGTTCTGTTACTATAAGTTAATTTATACAGTAAAATTAGTAATTTGTATTTAGTATAAATTCTTTACCTAAATAAAGGTTAATTTTCTGTCAGCTTTTATGAGTAATGACATACAATTTAAGGTTAATTTACTCATCATTTCTTGCTAGCGAGTTTGTGAAGTTAACTTGCAAAGTAAAGTACGAAACTATTCCAGTGCAATTAAACTGTTAAATCATTAATTCCTAGAATAATTTTCTAATATATTAAAACGTATTTTCCCACAACAATTACAATAACAATGGTAACATTGAAGCACGCAGTTCTGAACATAGAGGCCGTCGTGGTGGGAGGGAATTCCCCCATTTGAAGTCGTTACCGCTGTAAATTCCCATATTAATTGGATTCACGTTCACAGACAGTTTGCTGGCGGAAATCCCACACTATGCGCCCAAGAAAAGGGTGGGGTAGTGAGTAAGAGGGTGTGAGGAAAGTCAGAGAGGCGTGGGGAATACACCCCAGAAGGTAGAGTCAATAATCTCATCAAGAGGTGACGTAACATCCCGTGTTTGATGCTGTAAGGCGGTTAGCAGTTCCTCGCCCGGTAAATAATCTGTAACGACATGCTAGCTACCTCTGACTTGCAATGTGGAAATCATTTCGTGGAGAAGAATTAACTTACTAGAGTTTCTCAATTCTTCCTTTTCTCAGTATAAAAGCATATTGAGCTACAGTAGCTGTTTAGAACTGAGCTCAATTATCACAAAGTAAGGAAGTTAAATTGTTACAAAATTATTACTCTCTTTATTCTCCTATCATATACCAAATTTCCTTACAAAATGAACATTATCTTATCATACAATTATATTAGACATATATTAAAAATATCTAATTTATGACTGGACCTGGTAAAGAATTAATATAGGTTCACCTGTTTTCCTTTCCCACTTTCCTGGTGATGGAACCGACACGAAACTCCGAAACGTTGAGTGTCTCTACTAGTGTCGTTCATTTCAAGTTATATGTTCGGTTAAAGTTTGTCGAGCGTGAGAAGAACCGAAGTCTGGTTTGAAAAAGCGGAGCTCTCAGAGTTTGTTCGAACTTGCGCCTTGTATAATCTGTGCCTTTGAAGTTCGATGGCCTCTCCTACCTCCCCTCCCAAACATTTCATGCTTTTAGCTGAGTAAGGATTTTAGAACAAAACTTGTGAAGTTTTATTTAGTTGTAAGGACACGCAACTTTTATTACAAAAATGTTGTTAAATATCGACATAATTACACGCACATATAGGTACAGCACATTATATTTTTAAAATATATGACACTTATTACTGTATTAATTACCGACAGAAAGTAACTATGATTACATTCTTTACATAACATTCAAATAAATCACAGTTACTCAGTAACAATATTTGTGTCACTATAGCCTACAGATGAAAGTATCAGCTTCGTTGTATTACAGACACTATGTTCAGTTCAAGTTGGTCGAGTATTACTGTACGAAGTTGTACATTAGTCGATGTTCCCTCTGCAAAAGATATCCTGTAGTGTTCCTCTCACCTTGTTATAAACATATTCGCTTTCCTCCACTCCCACCATTTCATGTTTTAGAACAGGTCTTGCGATTAGTTTTCTATATTAAGCAAGACGAAGTTTGTAATGTCTAGGTTGCCTCTCTAACTTTTTTAACATTGCACAATACTAGTCGGTATTATGAGCATATGTGTTTTTTAATTATATATTTTGTTTGATTTATTTATACGTATATTTTTGTGAATGTTTAGTCATATTAGTAACAATACCTTTACTAATTACTTTTTTTACTGGGTTATTTTACGACGCTGTATCAAGATCTCATGTTATTTAGCGTGTGAATTAAATGAAGGTGATAATGCCGGTGAAATGAGTCCGTGGTCCAGCACCGATAGTTACGCAGCATTTGCTCATGTTGAGTTGAGGGAAAACCTCGGAAAAACCTCATCTAGGTGTCTTTCCCTGACTGGGATTGGAATCCGGACCACCTGTTTTCGTAGTCAGACGGGCTAATCTTTACTCCACAGGTATGGACTCTTTACTCGTTAATGTGCGTAATTTCGCAAGACATGTGCCTGAAATCTTTATTCAGCTAAATCATAAAGGCGCAGGGAGAGGAGGAACTAAGGACAAAGGGGCCGAACGTATACGTAAAGAAAGGGAAAGATTGAACAAACGCAAAGGGAGCTTCGGTTCTACAGAGACTCGGAAAACTTGAGCCGAACATAAGGCCTCTTACCGGTTTTGACTGACTCGGTTATTTTAGTTTACATGCTTCATTTCCACGTACTGTTGGGATGTCTATAGAGTAGGGCGAAGATTGTAATATCTTGATAGGCTATTCCCTCTCATGTTCGAACATTGAACGACACTATTCTCTACATCTATTACATGTCGCGAATACGGAAAAATGTTCACCACATTGAAAATCTCACTATGTTATGTATTGTATAAAATTAAAAAAAACTTCATTTCTTTGGCAGTGATTCGGTGTTCATCACATTTAAGTATGGTCCAAGCTTTACTTCCATAAATTGAGAACAGGTTTCGCCAGTGTTTTATAGGCTTTAATTCTTGTGTGTTTTTGGACAAGAGAAGGTTTGAAAATGTTATTAATGGAATTCATTGCATAGTTAAAGTAATTCAGTTTTTTACAAATATCTTTTCCTTGTTCATAGCTCAAATGATAACCCAAATATTTAAAATATGAGACCTGTTACATGCTTATTATAAAGGCAAATTTTGCCTTTGAATTTGAAATTTCCATCCTGTATTCCTCAGAAATGAGTTGTAATTGGAAAATAGAACGTTGGAGGTCATCTTCAGAATCTGCAAACAGTAATATATCTAATCTTTAAATTCCTGTTTTATATTCAAATTACCGTGTTTTGTTCTTTTCCAGTTTCTAATGATATGATATATATATATATATATATATATATATATATATATATATAGGAAATGGTAATGGGGATAGGCTACAACCTTGCCGAACACCTTATTATAATATTTTTTTTAATGTTTTCTCTATTATGTCCTGCTCTAGGCTGGTATGTTACTCTTCTAAGTATAAATGAATTTTGTTTCTAATTAATATAACAGACTAGTTGGTACGAGTCATTTCTTTAGTCTTTATGGTGTCCGTTACATTGAGGTCTTGAGATGGTCAAGTAACATATAGTTTGGTAATGCTCTAAGTGATATATTTGCTTTGTCACTTGTTATGTTCTGGCTTTATGTTAGACCTACTCCCCACACTCAGTAAAGTACGGCTTGAATTGCTTTAGTTGCATAGAAATTTAGAACTATTTTTAATCTCTCCTTTATACTTGTACAGTATTATAGGTACGTAGTTCTGTAATGTAGCAAATTAAATTACTGAAGTTAGGTTGTACAACATAATCGCAACAATCACACTTGATACTCGTTTGATACAGGTAACTTGAAAAGAAATCGATTATTGCCTTCACATCTCCAGAGATGCGAATTTTACTCACATTGAGAATTACTGAGACAGAAGGGAAAATTCAGTTTTCTTGTTTACATTTTAACAGAAATATACTTGTTTGATATACTTTATTTGTTGTATAGAGCGGGTAAGTTTAGTAAAATAATTAAGCAGAATTTGACAACCCATTCCTTGAAAATAGTACAGCAAAGAATCTAAGTCACAAACTGTAAATACTACTTGTCTAGATGACCTAAACAATCACTTCACATCCACCGCTATCCACGCACCTGATGCCGCAATGAAACAACCACTACTCTCACCTCTAATAACAGGAGCAACATATACTCTACATACAACATTCCATTTTGGCAAACCTTTCGTATGGATGGAAAATGTGTGCAATCGCTAGCTGCACCATTTAATTTTTCCTTATCATAACTTTAATGCTTCAGAATTTTAGGCCAATTAGTAAAAACTTGTAATTTAGGTAATGTTTCAGAATAGGCCTACATTGTTTTACGTGGTTGTGTAATTTATTTTAATTTTATTTATGCGAAATTATTAATTACTTCCTTGTATCTTCACTTCTAATATCAGTGCTCCGGTAATCACTAATTTATTCTGTATAACTTTTATTTGCTCTGTTGTATTTTAAGAATGAAAAATTCCAGGAGCGAAAGATCGGCTTTCATATAAAAATTAAGAGCGAGAGATCTCAAATTATATGTTCAGGGTCTCGAAGGACGTCAAAACAGTTGATCGTGGAACGAAGGAGAGTAAAGAAAGTAAAAACAGGAGGAGACGGACAGGAGTATTAGGGATATCATAAATATTAGCACAAGAATTGTACCTCATGCCCATGGAATCTGCTAAGCAAGGTATTGAATTTCAGTTCTTTTGTGAGAGAAACAGTTATATTACTGACAAAGCTAAAACATTTATAACAGGAAATATTTGGGGGCAGAAAGGTAGAACCATATGTTTTATCGATTTTTAAGCCACAATAATTTATCAGTTTTAATTTGAGGTTTTACCAGTTTTCTATAATTAGAAAAAGTTTCGTAATAGACATCAGTATTGAATCTTTAATATTTTTTGTGTGCCTTATGTTTTTTTCTGATAAGTTGACGTAAGCTGTTTGAAAACCATTCAGAATATTTAGACCTTTTAGTCATTGAGACTGCTGAGGTATGACATTTTTCACAATCAAACATAGTGAATTAGTTGCTACATTTACACAATTGACTTGATACACACAATTGCAGTCACAATTATATAGGCTAGTGTAAAGATTCAAGTAATCACCTTGAACATAATTTTGAAAACAACTTTGTTTACTATCATTAGAGTAAGATAGTTTAACTTCAAGATTTAGAAAGAGGGGTAGATGTTAAAATAATAATAATAATAATAATAATAATAATAATAATAATAATAATACTTACAAATGGCTTTTAATGTACCCGAAGGTTCATTGCCGCCCTCACATAAGCCCGCCATCGGTCCCTATCCTGTGCAAGATTAATCCAGTCTCTATCTTATTGTAGGGATTCGTAACAAGCTGTTTTTTACGGTGATGGGTTGTTAGCCCTTCGCCCAACCCCCAAGCTGGAAGACCACCCCTTATCGGCTGTCCACGACTGCTTATTCAATATATTCGCAGCTACCCTCCATATCTGGAGGCCGTCTCCTCTATCCGCAACCTGAGGACGCGCCATGCCGTGGTGATAGGGACCCACAATACATGGAATAATAATAATAATAATAATAATAATAATAATAATAATAATAATAATAATAATAATAATAATAATAATAGGAAAATTAAGACAAGTTTAGTTATATTTAATTCTAAGTGTCAAACAATATTTTAACAATGTGAATCGAAGTATTTATTAAAATAACAGAGAAAATTTACACATTAAAAATAAAAATCATATACTATAAACATTACCATTTAATAAAGATCACAGTGTAAGGAGTCTATTCAACAACCGGCTTTTGAAAGTAGTGAATATCTGACAACCCCTTAAGGTATGAGATTGGCAGTTCCAATGACGAGAAATTGAAACTGTGTACGATGAAGAGTATCGGGAAGTGTTATGATGTGTCGATGATCTGAGATCAAGTATTTTAGGTTATGGTTGGAGCATAAACACATAAGACGAGACGACAGATAACTTGGGGTTTGGGGTGCGCAAAATTTGAAACAAAAGAGAAAGACAGTGTTAAGATCTGCGTAGCCATGATAAAGATTAAAAAAATGACGTATCATATCGGCGAACATTGCACACATATCTTACACACATATTATGAACATGTTGTAATTTGTTCGAGAGTTCAGTGCGTAAGTCAGTGAACAGCACGTCACAATAGTCTAAGTGCGGCATTACGAGTGTTTGAACTAATGTTTCTTTCAGTGGATCGGAGAAGAAATGCTTTTACCGATTTAAGAAGTGAATACACGAGCAGATTTATTTTACAAGGGTGCTTTACTTGATAATTCCTACGTAATTCATTATCAAAATATATATCCTAGATTTTTCACATTAGGTAAGTATGTAATTTCAATATTATTAAGCATACTGGCCGGAATTTGACTGTCGTTCAAATTCTTCAGTAGGCCTGTCTTATGAAATTTTTACATTTTGTCAGTAACTTCAAAAGGCATCGATTAATACATTTATTGAATATAATTACAATTATTATACATCATACCACTATTAGAATTACAATAATAATTATATGGGAGGATCAAATGAAATATACGCACGATATTTAGAGTTCAATTTCCCTAGTATTTTATTTTGTGGATATTGGTATTTTATTCATTGTACTTTCTTCATAATTTAAAAATAAGTTATTCAGATCATCTTTCTTGATTTTACACGTGATACAAATCTTGTGTCAATTTCAATGCACTTTGAAACTGAATACGTTCACTAATCACGGAATTTTACTGGATAAAACTAGTGCTGACAACGAATGCAGATGTTCAAATCTCTGGTGACTTTTTTTTTTTACCAGTAATGAGAAACTTCGTACCACATCTGGGCCAGGTAATTGAATAACATTCACAATTCTCTCAGTCCCATTTCGCCATTATTCTCTGGCACAAATATTCTATATTCCCCGGGTGGCATCCTTCCTTCAGGCGCTGTGAAACATGATTGTGGGAAAACCAACCACACGGAATTCTAGATTTTGTTATAACAGTAGTAAAAATTTGTTTTAAAGAATTTCAACATCCAACGATTTTCCCAGAGGGAATGGTGTTCTTTTTTTAATATGACGTCACCAATCATTTTATTTCACTCGTATAAAGTGAATTACTAATCAAACATCATTGTTGTACAATAATACAATAAGTCCGTGGTAGAGTTCTATCTCTGGAAGAAGGAAAACACCACTGAAATGAGAAGTGCTCCAGCATAATAAAAGTTATACTTTCGTAAGTACGGAACATGCATTTTGTTTTGTTATCATCGTATAACCCGAATATTATTATTATTATTATTATTATTATTATTATTATTCTTATTATTATTATTATTACCTCTGACTGAGGATCTGGCTAATATATACATCTATTATCAGGGGCCTGTTTCTCAAAACTCATGGACTAGTAATATTGGTCGATTTCACCAGTTCATAAGTGATTCTGTTTCTCAAAATGCTAATGCTAATCTAAACTAGTATTCAACAGGAATATTCCTACAAGACTCTAGAGACTGGTGATTTCTATATTATCAGTTACCTTTCTCAGATAATCAAAACAAAATATTGTATTTATTTATTTTTTTTTAATATAAGTGGTTTAGTGATTCCGACTGAAGTGATGAAGTAGTTGTGAGAAGAGCTAAAACTATATCGAGAAAGAACAATTATTATTCCTTTACGGGAGCATTTATTTAAATATAATGAACGGTTTAGTAAAGTGCTGAAAAGCTTGGAGTGAGCCTCGGTAGCGTACTTGGTATAGCGCTGGCCTTCTATGCTCGAGGTTGCAGGTTCGATCCCGACCTAGGTCGATGGGATTCAAGTGTGTTTAAATGCGACAGGCTCATGTCAGTAGATTTACTGGCATGTAAAAGAACTCCTGCGGGACAAAATTCCGGCACACCGTCGACGCTTATATAACCACTGCAGTTGCGAGCTTCGTTAAATAAACCATAATTTGAATTCTGAAAAGCTTGGAGAGTTGTTAAATATAATGGAACCTGCCATAACAAGACATATAATACAAGTTATGCATTATCAGCAAAGCTTCAAATGCAAATTGCTCTACAAATTGGGATGTTGATTATTTTCTAATGCCATCAGGTCTTTCTGTCCTAGACCAGCAACACATGCAGAATATTTTCATAATCTAATACCAATTCATCAACTGGGGTGAATTTTGCTGGCTTTCCTCCTCCACTGCCAGTTCTTCTGGCATTGTCAAACTTAGCCTACAAATTAAATATAAACGACACTAATTTACGAATAGATCAAATGTAAAACTGAAAAAAAAATTTGCGAATTTTTCATTAAGTTATAAGTGGTATTCATGTCGGCAGTATACCCACTAACTACATAAAATGTTTATATTATGATACCACAGCCTAGTATATACAGTCACGAAGCTCAATATGTAGTAAATATGCATCCATAGATAGTTGCTAACCACTAGGATCGCTGATATCGCCTCATTACATAAAATACGAAATAGTACCGGCACAGTCTATTGTTCCTAGCACCTTCACAACTCAAGCTTCGTGACTGTACGTATATACTAGACTGTGATAATACTGTGAACTTGAATTGGTACTCATCAAAGGTGCTTTCTTAATGTTGGGCCAGTAAGTGACCCTCTAAAGTATGCATAATCTTTGTTCTGAGGTATCAGTTCCATAGCCTCACACATTACAACATTTCTTGTCCATTCGTTTACTTTATAATTGTTTCTTATTATGCTTGAAAAAGCACCGAATAGTATGTATATCCTTTGAGTCATTAATCATATTGAGTATAGTTAATTTGCTTTCAATTGATGGAATTTTAACCGAAAAGGGAAATCAAAACCAAAATACAAACAACTTAGCCTTCTAACCTCAAATAGACTATAAACAAATGAATTCAATCAGCTGACTAGTGAAAGAGATCATGTGACTAGTGAAAAATTGTCACAAGTTACTAGACTGGTAAACTAGTTTGAGAAACATAATCTACTAGAGCTGGTGAAATATCTTTTGGTAACTAGTAACTGGTGAACTACTAAACTAATATTTTTGAGAAACAGGCCCCAGGCAGCATATTTCACTTAACGTTATTGGTAGTTTTATAGAACACAGAGGAAATCATACCTGCAAGCCGAGACTTTTAAATGGCGATTTCTAAAACAAAGTTGTTGAGATGCGGTTTGAGAAGACACCGCGGTTCATGGCTTTTATACATGGCAACGCAGCAATGAATTGATCTTTATTCCTGATCAACAGTCGATAGTAGAAGGGACGAACATCGAGAGTAATTACTATGACGTACCGAAGTACGTATGTTACTTCCGTGCAGGAAATAGAGTAATATTTTTTATTGAATTGCAGTACATGCTTTTGTTCTGTGGTAAGTTATTGTTACATTTACTAATTTATAGAAAATATGCGTTTAAAATACTGCATTACTTAGTGTATAATATTGAAAGTATTTTTAAATGCCAGAATAAAAAAAAGTATTGACCAAATAATTAGCAAAATTCGAGTATATATGTTGTTGCTATTTATTCTTCGTTCATAACTATTACTAATGTTTAAATACCTAATAACCCTTTCCGACGTAAGTATTAACTTAATATTAGGTATGGGACCATGGGTTACAATTTCAATTAAAACTAAATCTATTATGATTCTATTTTCAGATACAACACTTCATGGAAAGCCCCAGTAGCATAAAACCTAATATATAAAAAACCAATTATATTTGCTTGATATTTTTGTAGACAAACATCAATTTCATTTATAATTTCTAAAAGTATTGTAAAGACTATGAAAGAAATTACATCGGCTTATAGCCATATATGTAACTTACAATTTATATAAAATATATTCAATCTTACTTACCTCAAAGCAACAAGAAGTTTAATAAAACTGCATTTCGTTGTAGGCTATAATTTTGCATTCTTGCTAATTTTTGCGTTGATTCCATTGAAAATAGACATTTTCGGCTTAAATTATCGTCGCTATATAGTTATGAAGGATTATTCCTGTTTCTCAACACTTAATGCTCTTAGGAAATAAAATAATCATGCAGATGATCTACTACTTTCATCTTGTACAAATGCAGGCGTGGTTTTAAACCTACCTCAGCTGTGATCTCTACTTAAGACCATGGTTTCGAGTCATGGCTCAAAACAATGAACGAAACTTAGCTTTATAAATGTAAACATGGTTTAAAGCCATGGCCGTGATCTGGAGCTTTTATCTGTCAGAGAATGTGTCAGAGGATGAACAATTGTTTATATACATCTGAAGTCTGATTAGTGAACTATGTTACTAGTCAACGGTGTATGCAATGGAGGAAAAAAAGGAACTGGCTCCCCTACCCCATTATCTCCTAGCTTAGTTGCCTCATGAGTGATGTCTTATTAGTATAATTTGTGAGGATCAAATTTGTATTTGGATAGTTGACTAAACAAGGATTATCATTTTAGCATGCCATTTACAATATGATATCTGTTAGAAGCAATAAACCAAATTACAAAATAATGTAAAAGTTATCTTCAATACGTTTTTTATGATACTGCGTTTTTAAAGGTGATCACGCATATGCCATTGAGATGAACTGTTATAGTTGCCATGCTAGAAGAAAATACCGTGGTCTGCAACGCACTTAGGTCACCTTTTAGCCCCACAAAACTCTCGGTATAATTTTAAAGGAGGTAATTTTTCCTCGGAGCCATCCTGCAAAATATGACGAGATATAGAATTCGTCTTTACTTCAAACGTAAAGCCAGTCTATTTCAGTTCACACTCTGCCGCTCTATAGTCGGAGCGCAATCGGTCCCTATAATGCATACCATTTCATTCAGTAATACGAATATGAATTGTGTTATGAAACGAAGATCACTTTGATGAAAACGTTCTTTTAGGGGTCAGGTTTATTTGCTTAACAATCTTCTGACAGTACTGTAAATATTTTCCTGATTCATTGCTTTATAGATTTGAGAATTTCTTCTTCTTCTTCTTCTCCTCCTCCTTCTTCTTCTTCTTCTTCTTCTTCTTCATCTTCTACTTCACGGTTTGGAGTATTTAATCAGTTCCTGTTCCATATTGTTAGATCCATCTATTCCTCGGTCTCCCAGGATTTCTTACGCCTTTAGGTTGATATTTAACGGTCATTTTAGGGATTCTATTATTTTCCATTCCGTCTTTGTGCTGTCAGTTTTCCCTGTACTTATTTATTATTTCACTGAATTCTTCTCTTTCCAATTTTTGTCGGATTGCGGTATTCCTTTCCTTATCAAATTTTGTAGAACCAACTATATATCAAATGAATCTCATTTCTGCAGTTTGTACTCTGGATGAATGTCTTGCAATCATTATCCAAGTTTCTGACCCATATATGAGGCTCCGCACTGCCATGGATTTGCAAAGTTTTCCAACAGAATAATTTGATCTTGCTTTGTGTTTGAGTGTGCGTTTTAATTGTCTTTTAATATAATTAAATTAGGTTTTCTTATCATTTACGTCAACTTTTTCATGTTCTCTAAATATCTGAACTATGATACTTATTCTATGGCCACATTATCCAGGATTATTTTAAATCTTATTGAATATAAAACTTTAAAAGCAATCGTATTTATCTTTTTTCAACATATAAGAAGCATTCAAAAAGAAACGACCCGAGGCCTAGCAACAGAAATCAGTACCTGTATGTCAGAAGTATTGGCTTTGGCTGTTGAGGCACTTGTCCCTCTACGACACAAGGCGGTGAATGGCTGTCTCGTAAATTCCCGGGGCTGCGTTGTAAACTAGTTCCGCACGTATTGCTTGACGTCGTCGTCCAAGGTGAATCGTTTGCCCCTAAGAGCCTTTTATAGAGGACCAAAAATGGCGTAATCGCAGGGAGAGAGGTCTGGACTGTATGGAGGATGACCGAGAATCTCTCACTTGAATTTCTGCAAATGTGCCGTGATTGTGTTGGCCGTATGAGGCCTTGCATTGTCTTTTGCCATTAGGGCCTTTTTTAGGGGACCAAAAATGGCGTAATCGCAGGAAGAGAGGTTTGAACTGTATAAAGGGTGACCGAGAATCTCCGACTTGAATTTCTGCAAGAGTGCCTTGATTGTGTTGGACGTATGAGGCCTTGCATTGTCTTTTGACATTAGAGCCTTTTTTAGGGGACCAAAAATGGCGTAATCGCAGGGAGAGAGGTCTGGACTGTATGGAGAATGACCGAGAATCTCCTACATTAATTTCTGCAATAGTGCGTTCATTGTGTTGACCGTATGAGGCCTTGCATTGTCGTTTGCCCCTCACAGCCTTTTTTAGGGGACCAAAAATGGCGTAATCTCATATAGAGAGGTCTGGACTGTAAGGAGGATGACCGAGACCCTCCCACTTCAATTTCTGCAATAGTGTCGTGATTGTGTTGGCCGTATGAGGCATTGCATTGTCTTTTGCCATTAGAACCTTTTTTAGGGTACCAAAAATGGCGTAATCGCAGGGAGTGAAGTCTGGACTGTATGGAGAGTGACCAAAAATCTCCCACTTGAATTTCTGTAATAGTGCCTTGATTGTGTTGGACGTATGAGGCCTTGCATTGTCGTTTGCCCCTCACAGCCCTTTTTAGGGGACCAAAAATGGCGTAATCGCAGTGAGAGAAGTTTGGACTGCATGAATGCTGACCGAGAACCTCCCACTTCAATTTCTGCAAGAGTGCCGTGATTTTGTTGGCCGTATGAGGCCTTGCATTGTCTTTTGCCATTAGACTCTTTTTTTAGGGGACCAAAAATGGCGTTATCGCAAGGAGAGCTCTGGAATGTATGTAGGGTGACCGAGAACCTCCCACTTGAATTTCTGCAATAGTGCCTTGATTGTGTTGGCCGTATGAGGCCTTGCATTGTCGATTTTGCCCCTCACAACCTTTTTTAGGGGACCAGAATTGGCGTAATCGCAGGGAGAGAGGTTTGGACTGTATGAAGGATGACCGAGAACCTCCCACTTGAATTTCTGCAAGAGTGCCGTGATTGTGTTGGCCAAATGAGGCCTTGGATTGTCGTGAAGCAGAATGACTCCACAGGTGAGCTTGCCTGCTCGTTTCGATTTGATCGCTTGGCGAAGTGTGATTAAGGTTTGCGAGTAACGCTGGGCATTCACTGTTGTCTAGTGCTGCAGGAAGTCTATCAGAAGGGGCCGTCTTGGTCAAAGAAGAACATCATCATAATCTTACCCGCACTTGTGTGGATGGCCTCGGATTTTTTTGGTGGTGGTGACCCTGGATGCTTCCATTGCAGACTTTGTCGTTTCGAAACTGGTTCGAAGTGATGACAACAAGACTTCCTGCAGCACGTGACAACAGTGAATGCCCAGCGTTACTCGCAAACCTTGACCTCTCATCGACAAGCGATGAAATCAAAACGACCAGACAAGATCACCCGAGGGGTCATTCTGCTCCACGACAAGGCAAGGCTTAATACGGCCAACGCAATCATGGCTATCATGCAGAAATTCAATTGGGAGTTTCTCGGTCACCCTCCATACAGTCCAAACTTCTCTCCCTGCGATTACTCCATTTTTGGTCCCCCAAAAAAGGCTCTAATGGCTAAAGACAATGCAAGGCTTCATACGGCCAACACAATCAAGGCACTCTTGCAGAAATTCAACTGGGAGGTTCTCGGTCACCCTCCATACAGTCTAGACATCTCTCCCTGCGATTACGCTATTTTTGGTCCCCTAAAAAAGGCTCTAATGGCAAAAGACAATGCGAGGCCTCATACGGCCAAAACAACACGGCACTATTGCAGACATTCAAGTGGGAGGTTCTCGGTCATCCTCCATATAGTCCACACCTCTCTCCCTGCGATTATGCCATTTTTGGTCCCCTAAGAAAGGCTATGAGGGGCAAACGACAATGCAAGGCCTCATACTGCCAACACAATCAAGGCACTATTGCAGAAATTCAAGTGGGAGGTTCTCGGTCATCCTCCATACAGTCCAGACCTCTCTCCCTGCGATTAGCCTACGCCATATTTGGTCCCCTGAAAAGATTCTAATGGCAAAAGACAATGCAAGGCCTCATACGGCCAACACAATCAAGGCACTATTGCAGACATTCAAGTGGGAGGTTCTCGGTCATCCTCCATACAGTCCAAACCTCTCTCCCTGCGATGACGCTATTTTTGGTCCCCTAAAAAAGGCTGTAATGGCTAAAGACAATGCAAGGCTTCATACGGCCAACACAATCAAGGCACTCTTGCAGAAATTCAACTGGGAGGTTCTCGGTCACCCTCCATACAGTCCAGACCTCTCTCCCTGCGATTACGCTATTTTTGGTCCCCTAAAAAAGGCTCTAATGGCAAAACACAATGCGAGGCCTCATACGGCCAACACAATCAAGGCACTATTGCAGAAATTCAAGTGGGAGGTTCTCGGTCATCCTCCATACAGTCCAGACCTCTCTCCCTGCGATTAGCCTACGCCATATTTGGTCCCCTGAAAAGATTCTAATGGCAAAAGACAATGTAAGGCCTCATACTGCCAACACAATCAAGGCACTATTGCAGACATTCAAGTGGGAGGTTCTCGGTCACCCTCCATACAGTCCAGACCTCTCTCCCTGCGATTACGCCATTTTTGGTCCCCTAAAAAAGGCTCTGACGGGCAAAAGATTCACCTTGGACGATGATGTTAAGCAATACCAGCGGAACTGGTTTACGACACAGCCCTGGGAATTTTACGAGAAGCCTTTCACCGCCTTTTGTCGCAGAGGGACAAGTGCCTGAACAGCCAGGGCCAGTACTTTTGACGTAGAGGTACTGGTTTCTGTTCCTATGCCTCCGGCACGTTTCTTTTTGAATGCTCCTCATATTTTCATTTTAAACTCTCTGGCAATATTATTTCAACAATACAACATTCTTTGCAAGTCATCATCATTTGTGGCTAATAAAATTTGATTGTGTACAAACAACAACGTTTTTTATCTTTGTTCCTGCTGTATTGATTCCTACGTCCACTCTTCTTTTTCCGTCTACTTCTTAATTTATAAACAAATTAAAAAGAGCAGTTGATTAAGGACAACCTTGTCTCACACCATCATTAATTGTTATCGGATTACTTTATTAATTTTGATTGTCGTATTTTAACACAAGCCTCGTACGACTTACATTAAATTTAGTGGTATATTTCTATTATTTTAAATTGTTCACAGTATCATTTTTGATTCTTTGTCAAGTGTTTTAAGATAATAAATGAATAATAGATATATCTCTAGATTTTATTTTTTTTATATTATTAATTTAAGAGTTCAGACATTGTCAATACAGCATCTTCCTCTTCTAAACCCTGTTTGCTCTTCTAGATGGATTGCCTATATTATAGTTTTCAGTCGAGCTTATAATTTTTGCGTAGATATTATATGCAGAACAAACTAAACTAATTCCTTTATAATTTTCTGGTTTTGCTCTGCCAACTTTCTTGAATATTGACATTACTTTCTCGATCTTCCAGTCCTGTGGGTTTTTGCTTGTTCCCAACACGTGTAATATAAGTGTAATAACAGTTCGTGGAACTTCCTTGGAGCATATCTGGGAAGATATGAGATTATAGTATCAATACCACAAGCTGTACGATTTTTACCATTCTTAAGTCTTTCAAACAGCTCTTGTATTTATTATTATTATTATTATTATTATTATTATTATTATTATTATTAGGTTTTTTACAACGTTTTATCAACATTTTAGGTTATTTAACG
This sequence comes from Periplaneta americana, assembly GCF_040183065.1. NCBI lineage: Eukaryota > Metazoa > Arthropoda > Insecta > Blattodea > Blattidae > Periplaneta > Periplaneta americana. Next base: position 23,412,293 of record NC_091128.1, on the reverse strand, counting down.
TCTGAATGAGATGAAGGTGATAATGCGGGTGAAATGAGTCCCGGGTCCAGCACCGAAAGTTATCCAGCATTTGCTCATATTGGATTGAGGAAAAACTCCGAAAAAACCTTTCCCCGACCGGGAATCGAACCCGGGCCACCTGGTTTCATGGTCAGACGCGCTAATCGTTACTCCACTCCCTTCTATTTCCACCTTATCAGTTTCAGTCTTATTTACACTGTTTACTGTTTTTCTTCAGTCTCCTCCAAATTGCACAGAGTTTTGTAGTAATTTTCTAATTTTTATTCTTCAGTTATTTATATATTTGTCCTGTCTTTTCTTACTGAATTTAAATTTCGAATGAACTTGTATACTTTGCCTGGTGTATAAAGATTATGCTCCAGTTTAGCTATATATTTGTCTCAATGAGCTAATAGAGTTTTCTCGTATACTCTATTACTTTTCCTCTTTTATTGTCATAACCGATTCTGTTTTGATCTGTTTTGTTGTAATGTAATTTAAATAGGTTCTTTTCTTTCACTAATTTTTATATTTCAGGATCCCATAGCTTCAGTCTGGATTCCTTTTCTTAGTTTTTCTTAACTCCTAACGCATCTTTTGCCGATTTTCGCATTATGCATTTGAAACTTTTCCATTCTGTCTCAGTGTCACCTTTAGGTTCTTCCTGCTCTTCATAGTTAATAATTCTTCTTTGGTACAAATGTTTCATTGAATCTTCCTCTAAGAGCCTCACTTTCAATTGTTTTCTTCACTTTATGGTGTTATTTTCAATTCCAGTGTCCATATCATTTCGTTGGTAATTTTATTTTACTTATTAGTAGATAGTAATCAGTATGAACATGGTTCCTCTAAAGACTCTTCACAAGATTCTTCATTTTCTGATTTACAATAATACAGTCTATAATAGAACAAGATCCTCTTTCAGTCCTTATGTACTTTTGTATATCCTTGTGTCTAATGAAGGTTTTGGTGATCCTGAGGTTATTAAAACTTCAAAAATTAATAAATTATTTCCATTGGAATCCAAGACTTGCTTTCTTTATCCTCTGTAATATTTGCTAGTGGAGAGTTATCAACACGAGCGTTTAAGTCTCCTGCAACTATTAGGAAGTAATTTTTATTTACGCTGTTCAATACCTCTTGCAATTTCTCATAGAATTTATAGGATTTATCCTTCTGCCTTCTTCAGGTGCATAAATTCCTATTACAACTAGGTTCCATTTTTCTATGTTTATATTTACAATATTATTCCTTCATTTATTCATTTGTAGGACTTAATAGTTCTTTTAAGTTTATCATTTATTAGAATGGCATCTCCTGCTTTGAATTTTGTGTCCTCATCAACTCCACTATAGGTATAATACTGTGTAATAATTGAAATCCATACTCCATTTCTGTTTCTTCTTTGTTTCTGTAATAACTGCTACATTAATTATCCTTCCTTCAATTTTTCTTCTAGCTCACTAATTGTATAGTGTATACACTATATATTTCATGTAATTTTTGTTTGACTAGAGATCCCATATACATTTTATTTTGTCCTTTTTCGGTTATTGGTTGTCATCATAATTACCTTGTCCGGTTATTATATAGGAGCTTTTTAGTAGTGGAAATGTCCCTTGGATACGCTACTAACGTTCGCAATGTAAGTTGAGTGAGGTGCTGCCTTCTCACAGCTTCTCAACTACGCTCCTGTCCGTACTAACCCCAGGTGGAGGGTTGCCTCTTCCGTTAATATAAATACATACCGATGAGGTCTTTGTCCCTGTTTCCCCGGACATGCGGTCACTTAATTTTGTCCCCTGGTATCTTGGGTTTCCTTGACATATTTCAGGTCCGCCGACTTGGGTCAGACGCTCTGGTGTCAATTTAGAAGCGTTTTATCTCGTCAAGATGGGGGAATATCTTCCTTTGTCAACTTTCGTGATAGAGGTTGATATAAGTAAACTGCTTATCCCGGCGATTGCTCGGTCTCCAGACCTCGCGTAAGCCGCATAAATGCGGTTTCGCACCTACAGCACGAGAAGGTGAAATTGAAAATTTCCTCTCATTAACCCTTAGGGCATTTCTGAGCTTCTCCAGTACTTTGAGTACGTTTTGCAAAAATCAGGGTATACTTCTTTGCTTGGTCGTCATGGTTTACTTTGTCAGCACGTCCCAAACTGTTACTGATGAAGGTAAATGGTACCTTTATATGAACATCAAGGAAATTAGAAAATGGCTGAGCCCTAACAAGAAAAGAAAACAACTCCCGTATAAAATCTGATATCCATCAACGTAAGCTAATATTGTTCATTGATTGGACAAGAAAGGCACATTTTCTACTATGAATCGCTTCCGATGAATATAACCATTGCTGCTGAAATTTACTGCGAAGAACTCAGTAGCCTTGAGGTCTAACTTAAGGTAAATGACTGGAAGACGGCATCAAGCAACTTTGCAAGACTATAATGACATACTGCTATACGCTTGCATACTGATAACATTAGAAAAGCTATTATCCAAGAGCTAGTTCGAGAGGTAATTCCACATCCATTCTATTTTCCCAAGCTTGCTCCACCAGAATTTCATCTTTTCCGCTTTCTATGTAACAATCTCCAGAGATTTTCCTTGAATAGTGAATCTGCTGATCAAAATTGGCTTGACGATTTCTTCAACACCAAATACAGCATTGCTTCAGGTGTGAAATCGAAAAACTGTCAGAACGTTGGGTGTCAGTCATAATCAATGCAGAAGAATATATTATTGGTTAGTGTTTGTAATGTCTTTATGTAACATGAAGCAATTAAAATGTGTCTCAGTGAAACGTACAGCAGAGTCCGTATAGGTCAGATTCTGTCAGATGCGTTTCCAATTCACTGTGGGCTAAAGCAAGGAGATACACTATCACAACAGATGCTAAATAACCTAGATGTTGATACAGCGTCGTAAAATACCCAATAAAATAAAAATACACTATCACTTATACTTTTTAAATTTGCTCTAGAGTATGCCATTAGGAAAGTCAAGGATAACAGAGAGGGTTTGGAATTGAACGGGTTACATCAGCTGCTTGTCTATGCGGATGACGTGAATATGTTACGAGAAAAATTCACAAACGATTAGGGAAAATACAGGAATTTTACTTGAAGCAAAGTAAAGAGATAGGTTTGGAAGTAAATCCCGAAAAGACAAAATATATGATTATGTCTCGTGACGAGAATTTTGTACGAAATGGTAATATAAAAGTTGGAAATTTATCTTTTGAAGAGGTAAAAAATTCTAATACCTGGGAGCAACAGTAACAAATATAAATGATACTCGGGAGGAAATTAAACACATAATAAATATGGGAAATGCCTGTTATTATTCGGTTGAGAAGCTGCTGTCAAAATATCTGAAATTTAGGATTTATAAAACAGTTACATTACCGGTTTTTCTTTATGGTTGCGAAACTTGGACTCTCACTTTGAGAGAGGAACATAGATTAAGGGTGTTTGAGAATACGGTGCTTAGGAAAATATTTGAGGCTTAGAGGGATGAAGTTAATGGATAATGGAGAAAATTACACAACGCAGAACTGCACGCATTGTATTCTTCACCTGACATAATTAGGAGCATTAAATCCAGACGTTTGAGATGAGCAGGGCATGTATCACGTATGGGCGAATCCAGAAATGCATATAGGTGGGAGGCCGGAGGGAAAAAGACCTTTGGCCAGGCCAAGACGTAGATGGGAAGATAATATTAAAATGGATTTGAGGGAGGTGGGATATGATGATAGAGACTGGATTAATCTTGCTCAAGATACGGACCAATGGCGGGATAATGCGAGGGCGGCAATGAACCTCCGGGTTCTTAAAAGCCAGTAAGTAAGTAAGTAAGTAAACATAAATAATTTAGGATTAAATTAAAAGACACTAAGAATTTATGCAATACTATAACATTTTTCATTGCACAGTAAATTACTTCAATATGTATGCCTTATATCATTGTTTACGAAAATAATTTGTAAGTAGTAATGTAATTCACCAAAACGAAAAAGGAACTGATTATTAATTGTACGCATTAGGTATGATATAAAATGAGAAAATATGTGTCAGCTTCGTTGGACTCTTTCATTTACATTCCGAATTAAAAGGCAAAAACTGTAAGAATCTGTTAAGAATATTAATATTTCAGAAGGCACAAGGAGTAGGTAAGGGGGTACATTTTCGAACAGTAAATATGTATTTGTATTTCGTGGGCAAAATAAGCATACGAAATTTCCAAATTTATTGTGAATACAATGTTCAAGACCTAGTTGTCGTTGCACAACAAAATAAGAAATAAAGGAAGTTTATATTTTCCATAGTTATAAAATTGTTTCAATAAAAAAAAATTGTCGAAAATGTACCACAGAGGTACAATTCTGAACAGGTTAGGTACAATTTCGATCAAAGGCATTTGCTACAAAAAAACTGCTTTATGCTCTGGTACCCACGCACACTTCGTGATACCACACGTCGCACATCTGGCATCGGATCCACTCCCCTTTCAACATGGATTCCTTTCAGTAGGAAGAGGTCACATTCGTCTTAATTTGATGGAGCGGACGATGGTGCCCTTTGTTTAACTCTTCTTTTGAGTGCAGATTTATTCTTTCCTTTAGGCCGAGTATTAACTGCAGAGGATTTCTTAGATCGTATCTCGTTGATATGCTCTTGCGAAGTAAAGTGGAGTGACGTGAGCAGTTTTATTTGACGTAAACAAGATTTTTTTCTCGGGTGAGTTATGAATGGCACTAAGTACATTTTCTGGAGAATCAGACGGAACATTTTGCGAATTTTCTGAGGGACTCTGACTAACCACGGCCAAATCAAAAGCAGCACGTTTTACCTGCAAAGGGGTAAGACCTAACTCTCTATTTGCTAAGTACAGGAGCCCATCAACAAAAGCCTTTTTCATGTCTCCAGATAATACAGTGGGATGTTCAATCTTCTCTGTAACACGTGCAGTAAGACCGGCCTGGTTTTCCTTTCCCTTGTTTACTCTATCATATAGAGTGTTCAGTGGAAGGTGATACAACGAAGATGCTCCTTTCAATGAAATATCTTCTGAAATTACACACAATTGACGAACTAAACAGTATTATCCTACTAGAGAGGGAAAAGTTTCACTTTCTGTACCTCTCACATGATGACGTGAAGAAGGTAATAAAGCGTATTTCGAACGAAGCTGAAGGATCAGATCGGATTGGAATAAAACTGCTCTAGAAAATTATTGACGTAATACTACCAGCCTTTACCCACATTTTTAACGCCTCACTCATAACCACTACATATCCTCGACTTTGGAAACAAGCCCTCATTAGACCTATCCCGAAAAATAAAATTCTTGAATCCTTAAACGACTATACACCAATTAGCATCTTGCCAGCTCTGTCAAAAGCACTGGAGCGCGTAGTACATAAGCAACTGAATGACTACCTCAATGAGCATTGGCTACTTGATCATTACAAGTCTGGTTTCCAAACAGGACATAATACTACTACTGCCCTTTTAAAAGTAATTGAAAACACTCGAGAAGCTAGTGACAGAGGAGAACTAACGCTACTAACACTACTAGACTTCAGTAAAGCTTTCGATACAGTTGACACGGATCTCCTATTACGTAAACTAAAACACTACAATCTTTCTAACAATGCCGTTGCTTGGTTCGATTCCTACCTTCGCGAACGCTAACAATGTGTATCAGAAGGTGGTCATTCTTCCAACTGGCGTACCGTCAAGGCCGGAATCCCTCAGGGCTCGGTTCTTGGGCCATTACTTTTTACGCTTTACAAAAACGACGTAACAAAAATCTTAAAATATTCTAAACACCACCTATACGCTGACGACTTACAACTTTGCATTCATTCGCGAGCTTGTACAATCAATGACTCCGTGATCAGAATTAATGAAGATCTAGCATCTGTAGCTCAATGGGCGCAGCAATTTGGACTCACTAAATCCAGACAAATCACAAGCTATAATAATGGGCCACCAACGAGCATTAAACAAAATAGATCTAGCCACTGTATCAAATACATAAATAAATAATACCACAATTACATATAGTAAGAGAGTAAAAAAATTAAATGTTCAAAGTCAAGTGACCTACATATGTAAGAAAACTTTTTTCCATAGTTCAATCCCTCAGACACTTAACCAACGTTTTACCTTTCAGCCTTAAAAAGAACCTGATCCAAACTTTAATGATGCCCCACTTCGATTATTGCGATTCTCTATTCACGAATCTAAATACTGATCTTGCCCATAGACCAGAGCGTGTTCACAATATCTGCGTTCGTTTCGTTTGTAACATTAGAAAATTCGATCATGTAACACCGTCACTAGAATTGTTGTCTTGGAGTCCACTTAAAGAAAGAAGATTCTTCAACTCTCTCTTATTACTATTTAAAATCATCCACACCTCCACACCCTCTTACCTAGCATCTCGTTTCGTTTACCTTACACTACCTGGAACCCGTAACATGTAACCTTCTCTCTATTCCTCTGCACAGAACATCCTTCTACTCATCATCTTTCAGCATATATATTCCACGCCTCTGGAACTCGCTCTCTGACCATATCAGAGGCTGTCGGACAATATCAAAATTCAAATTTAAATTAAATAAACACATTCTAATTCATGGAATTGCTTTTTGAACACTTGTCAGATTGCGCAACTTTGCCTTAACCCATGACATATAGTAAATATTGTAACTATGCTGTTGTAAAATTGATAATTGAGGCACTCAGAAGCAAAGTGATACAAGTGACATTTAGTAAATCTTGAGATAAGTGACTTTGAAGTTGAAACGGAAATTAAAAAATCTGTTAGAGCATTATGTTGCTGTAAATTTACAGTTGTATATATTGGTACCTATATTTTTTAACTTCTAAATATAAATTATCTATTCTAAAACTGTTTAGGTAAAATAGGGTCCTAAAGTCACTTATATTAATTTGCCACGAAAATATTTTTGTGGAAAAGTAATATAAGTGCAAGGGTTTTCGGTATTTTTATATTATTTAAAACAAGAAGAAGGACATTGCTTACAACATTGAAACATTTCTGTCTTAACAGCACTTGAGCTTTCTTATTATCATATTATAACAAAACATGTGTCTGTATAACCGAAAGAATCAATCAATCAATCAATCAATCAATCTTCTTAATGTGTCCAGTTGTTTGCAGACAACATAAAGTCAACTATAGTCCACTGCAGTATTTTCAGTTCTTCTTTTTCATAGTAAATTAGGGGTATTTTGATCGGTGTTCATTATAGACGCCTGTTTCTAATAGCCAGAGGTAGGATGTAGTCAATATATACTGCAGAGATGTATCTTCTGCAACTGATACTGATGATTTTAATTGATTTCTTTTGTGGTTTATGAATGGACAGTATAGAAGAATGTGTTCCAAATCTTCATCATGATTATTACACCACATACAAGTAGGAGTATCAGAAAGGTGAAATCGGTGTAGGTACAATTATGTGACAATGTGATCTGTTCTGACTCTTGTTAAAAATGTTTGAACATGTCTGGGCAAGTTTTTGTAAATTTACAGGTCATTCGGGTTCTTTTTAAGGGACTGTAAAATTTTTCCTTTGTCAGAAGAGAGCCAATTGTTGATCCATAAGTTTATAAAATGAAACTTTACTGAAGTAAAGGCATTGAATAGAGATATCACTTGAAGAGGTCTTGGTTGCAAATATGTTGCCTGTTTCGCAACGTTATCGACTTTCTTGTTTCCAGGTAGACCACAATGACTAGGTATCCGTTGAAATTTTCTTTTCTTCTGGAGTTTTTTTAGTTCACTTAGTTGTTTCTGAATTGGAATAATTCTATGTGCGTATAGGTGTGGTACATATTTAATTATATTAAATATAGCCCCCTTGGAGTCGGTAAGTATTCAAATAGATTTTTCAGAAATTTGAGTAACACACTAAAGAGCAGCATCAATAGCTAGCAATTCAGTGTCAAGACTGGAGGAGGCTGAACATGGTATGAAGTAATTTTCTTGATATTTTGGAATATAATACCCTGCTCCTGATGTTCCATCATCAGGGTTTAGAGATTCATTTGTATAAAATTGAAGGCAATCCTTATATGAGCTGCAGAGTAGTTCCAAGGCATTTAACTTAAGAATGTATGAAGGATCATTTTTGAAATGATTTCGTGGAATTTGTAGGCAATGTTCTGGAATTATCCATTTTCATGGAGGAATTTCATTTACAACTGAAGTTTTAGCAATGAGTGTGTCTGTGATATAGACTGGTATTTCTTCTTTTTTTATTTTGTAGAAATTACATAGGATATTATCTCACTGTTTGAAGTACATCTGGGATCTTGATGAGGCTTGCAATTTTAAATGTATTTTAGATCCTTTTTTAATACATAGTGTCTTATTTGTTGAATATTTATATTCAATTTCTAGGGCAACAGTTGATGTGGCTTTTGGTACTCCGAAAAAAGAGGGCTAAAAAAGTTTCAAATTTTATATGAAATTCAGCCTTAGTCGCTGTTCATTACGTCACTAGCCTCATCTAATGAAGTCATATCTCTCTCTGCTGAAACTTCTATCTTTCTATCATGAAGTACATCTGTAGTGCTCCTACCGCGAATATTCCTTCAACTTCCTCTTCCACGCACTATTCCACGTCCTACAGTCCTTATTATAGGTCCATCTTAATGCTTCAGGTCATCAAAGAAAGAGTGGTGTATGAGTGGGATGAATTTCTTTAGCTATTGCAAGTTGCTCCACTTAGCAAAAGTTATCCTTATTGGATCACTGTATAGTTGGTCCAGCTCAATGTGTGTAGGCCTTCTACGTAGGTGTTTCGAATGTAATTTATTACCTCTGTCCATTATGGCAAATGAATTAGTCATACACAGAAGAAACGCAACAACAATATGCAAACAACGCACTTGTATTAGTTTGCCTCTCAGTCAAAATTCTTTTTGCAATGTAATATAAGTGTAAGGCCAACATGGCGCAGCAATGACTGGAACTGCACTTATATTACTTTTTCTCTGAACAGAAGTGACGTTAAAGATTTAGAATATATACTTATCTCACTTTTTAAAAAAATGTCACTTATATTACTTTGCTTCTGAGTGCCTCAATTAATATGTAATGTATTTATTATTATTATTATTATTATTATTATTATTATTATTATTATTATTATTATTATTATTATTATTATTATCACCAGGCTTCGAGACTTTGGACCCGATACAATAAGTTTACTGTGCATGCACTATAGGTTGTTGACTCGCTGCAGGTAGATAGAGATGTGTTGAGGTAACAACGTTGCTATTTAGAGTAGAGTACGGTAGTATGTACATTCTGAAAGTAAATATACATAACACAATGATAATGTCAAAACAATGTGAAAAGCATTTATTCTCCTGTCTTTTATAATTATACACAGTGTTCAAGGTGGAAATAAGCATGTAGCAATTTCAATTTTTTCATTTATCCTATTGGTCGTCTTTAGGAAGTGCAGTTACAATACCGAATTGCCATATACCTACTACAAGATACATTCTCATTGTCTCAAACGTAAATCTTTTTCGGTTATCTGCCAAAGTTTGTACAGTAGAAAGCTGCGCTCTACGTCGCATGACGTGATAAAGCAAAACGAAAAAACCTAACATCATTGCAGTCTCTAAGAGACAGTCTTTTATTCTCGGGTGACTCTATGTCCACTAATTTGCTGTTTATAATACACAATGTTCCATATCCGTTATTTTGACATAAAATTGATTTACACTTCTGTTTTACAAGTTCAGTAATCAGTGTACTTGATGTCTCATTGATTCTCTGCATCATTTTCTAAATTAATTTGAGGGCTTCCGGCATCTCTTGCTCTGATTTTTCTAACCGTGTAATAATTTCAGAAACAGTTTGTATGAAAACCAAATTATTCGTCAGAACCTTCAAATCCAGAGCGTTTTCCTTTGCGTATTTGTTGGCATTCATTCTACAGTACCCGTACCCACTGTACGCTTTACCACTATACTCAGTACGCTCTTATGCGGATTTCCCTCTGAACTGCTCTATTGGGTCCGAATTCTCGAAGCCTGGTTATCACTATCATCATTGCTATCTCTGTTTTCTTCCTTTTTTTCTTGTATTAGCTCGATGAGAGCTGTATAGTGTTCTTTTGACCTTATTGACCCTCTATAGGGTTTAATTTAATTTGTCTTATTTTCACCAGCGTCTGTATTTCTTTTTGGTATTTATATGTGCTATCTGGTGGAATGGAAAAGAAGTTCTTATGGCCTTAATCCTGTCAGATTAAATAAATTAAATTAAATTTTGATTGTCTTTTCCATAACATTAAAATCCCATTTAAGACTTTTTTCCTTTTCTGTTTTCCTTCGTGGGATCTAAAATGCCAACAATCAGAAATGACGTAGTTAGAATAGTTACAAACAACAGTTCTAAATTTATACTCTTAGCGTTCAGAATTGTACTTAAATAATGTTCGAAATTGTACTTCAGCTATCATTGAGAAATGGCTCAATAGTTTTCTAAACTGTTCATAGATATCACTGGTGTCCGGTGACATGTGTAACGAAGACCTCAGAACAAGTCAGAATAATATACAAACCAATATTTATCATTGTAATACCATACCACAACGGGAAACTATGAGCCATTTTATAGCAGCATATTCTGTAGCCAAATTGCTTACCTTTGTTTGAAAAATGATTTATTAGTGGTATATAGTAACACTTTACAACACAGCATTTTAGGAGACAAACTTATAGAAGACTGATTATCGACGCTACATAACTTAAGCAGAGTTACGAACATATGAAACTCGCAAATGTTCAAAAACCCTAGTGCGTTCAGAATTGTACTATGTTCGAAAATGTATCCCCTTACCCTAAATCAGTAATGCGAGATGGACACACCTATCTCCATAGAACACAACAGAGAATACCACAGTATCTATTTGCGACGAAACTATGTAATAACCGTTTCTTTTTTTATTATTATTTTAAGGGTGATCATTTTACTCAGCACTGCGAACTTCCTTGATCCACAGTGCTAACCATTCAATAGGCGCATTGTCACCCACACCGACCGAATGCTTCAAGATTCGCAGTATATCCAGAGGTCTATGTTGGCAATCTCAAATGTCTCCTGGACCAGTTGCTCTGCACGTCACCAAATGGTAATCGGAAAAATGTTGATGAAATAGAGAAATGACGGAATTATGTCCATGGCCGTATTAGGGTACTGGAAAATCCCGAGTAAAATCCGAATTGCTTCCTTACATACCACTAGTGTCACTGTGGATTTTTCAATGAAAAATTCCAAGTTGACTGGGACTCGAACTCAGATCACCTGTGTGACAGGTTGATAGTGCAGCGGAGTGTATGACGAGATATTCAAACTAACTAATTATTAATTACGGCTTTTGCACATTTATTCAGTGAACAATTAATTGTAAAGAACTTGAAATTTCAAAGACATATTTAAAGATAAGTCAATTTGATATAAAAGCGATCAAAATCGCGAGATATATTCCGTCTAATAATATTTCCAATAAGAAGTGAGGTTTACAACCAACGACTTATTTAAAGTAGATTATGTTTTAATACACGAAAGTTTTCAACCTTATTAGATCATCCTCACGTTAACAAGACATGTGAATCTTAAGATTCAAAATTCCCTATATCCACTTTCACAAATTAAAGAATTTTGACAGCAACTGGTGGCAAATAGAGGAAGTGTTCAACCTAACAGTGACTTTTAAACCTAGCCTATATTAGGCGCGTGGGTGACAGGCGCCATCCAGTACATTTCTCATAACCGTTTTATGAAACTGAGTACTTAGTGTCTTTTAATTAAATTCGAAATTACTTATGTTTACTTACTTACTTGTTCAGGATAGGGACCGGTGGCGAGCATGATGGCTGCAATAACCTCCGGATTCCTTAAAAGCCATAAGTAGGCCTAAGTAAATAATAATAATAATAATAATAATAATAATAATAATAATAATAATAATAATAATAATAATAACAATAATAATAATAATACATATATTCCACCCCAATTAACTATTATAACATTACAAATCTTATAAAGAATATAATAATAATAATAATAATAATAATGGTAACAATAACAATAACAATAATAATGATAATGACATCAACAACGTAAGTACAGCTTTTAAATCCGAGTATTGGAAGTGGAACACAATATAATGGCGATTGTACTGGTTTTGGAAAGCCGCGGAAACCATGCGGCAAATGAGGCATTTAATATTTCTTTCATAATCACATGTAATAATTCGTCCCCCCTTTGCGAACGGAAGTTCCATTTCTTTGCAATCGACCGGAATAACGCGATTTCGATATAGACATTGAGAAGGTACTGTTCAAGTCCACTGATACCACAGTTCCTGTCATGCTGATGGTACTGCAATGGGTTGAAGGAGGAAACATTACGTCTTACAGTGCTGTATTCTCGTAACTCACGTTTGTCTCAAAACTCACTAAATGGACATGTCTGTCTTACATGAATGAAATAGATTGAAAAGGAACAGAAAAACTACCGGTACTACAGTGAAGATGCGTGGTAAACGGTATCAACGGTTTATTTCCAATAACTGCTGCATTCAAACCCAGTAACAAGTTGCTAAGGCTCGAATGATGTTGCAGAAGGGACTTGTAGATCTAACCGCAAAACTGGTGTAATCGACGTATTCTCTACTTTATTTTCTCCATTACGAAAATGTTTACGCAGCGTGGAAGTACTTCTTGATTGATTCAGAGGAAAGGGGGCATTTCCATGCGCGCTTCAGTAATTCCGTCGTTGCGAACTGTTATTCCGAAACATAAAATTTTACTCCATACAACACGCATGCGCAGATATTATGGCTATCGCTTTTATGACTCCATTCCATGTCTATAGTACCTCCGTAGACCCAGTTGACTGTAAAGCAGAAAATGGCCACATTTTATAACCTCCCTCCCTTTTATCTATTTCACTGTTAGTCCAGTCGGTAAATATTGACTGAAAAATATTGTCATCAAGTTCACGGTGAAAACGCGTTGAATCTTTGATGTTTATGTTTATAACGATGAAATGTTTATTGCTAATAAAAGTGTTAGTCATGCCGTAAATAATGACGTCTAAAACAGACCAGTTTCTTTCTCTCCTCACAGACTTACTGAAACAGCATTCTTTTTAAGGACTTTTGAATTTTCGCAGTTGCATCAGAGCAACATTTTTATTTCATTTTAATACATGTGAGAAATTTATTTACTGCTCGACAATTCTTAAGCTACTGTTCATATTTTAAAATTAAATATTTTTTCTTGTAGTCATGATTTAGGTCAAAATCGTTTGCTACAACCTCATTCCACAAAGCATTAATACTTTCTTCACAACGACCGCTCTTCAGTGTGTTTCTCATGCAGTGCTTGATATGGAATCCTGTAATTTCTTTCAGAAGCAGTTTATATATACGTACTTAAAAGTAATTAAAATAAGATAACACGTTCCAATTATATAATGTTATTCCAAAATAATTTCCTAGATTCAAATGGCCAAAACTTCGGCAAATTTTAGGTGCTGTAAAATTAAAAACACTAATTTGTAATATTTAGGACTAAGAGGGATGAAGTTACATGAAAATGGAGAAAGTTACATAACGACGAACTGTACGCATTATATTCTTCACCTGAAAATAATTTGGAACATTAAATCCAGATGTTTGAGATGGGCAGGGTATGTAGCACGTATGAGCGAATCCATAAATGCATATAGAGTGTTAGTTGGGAGGTCGGAGGAAAAAAGACCTTTGTGGAGGCCGAGACATAGAAATGTTAAATGTTATGTTTTATTTAACGACGCGACGCTCGCAACTACCGAGGTTATATCAGCGTCGCCGGTGTGCCGGAACTTTGTTCCACAGGAGTTCTTTTACATAAGTCAGTCGCATTTAAGCACACTTTAATACTATCGACCTGGCCCGGGATCGAATCAGCAACCTCGGGCATAGAAGGACAGCGCTATACCAACTGCGCCAACCAGGCCGACCCGAGACATAGATGGGAGGATAATATTAAAATGGATTTCAGGAAGGTGGGATATGATGATAGAGCTGGATTAATCTGGCAAAGGATAGGGACCTATGGCGGACTTATGTGAGGGCGGCAATGAAAATGGGGGTTCCTTAAAAGCCTTAAGTAAGTAAGTAAGTAAGTAAGTAAGTAAGTAAGTAAGTAAGTAAGTAAGTAAGTAAGTAAGTAAATAAGTAATTTGTTTCTAAAGTAATAGGAGTTTATTATAATAAGAAGAAACAACAAATAAAATAATATATTAATAAGACCTCAAGATCGAATTTTATAGGTAACTGCGTCAATTTTATAAAATTTGTTCCCCAGATTACGAAATTATTTTACACAGAAAGGTCCATTTTTTAATCCATTAACGCTTGAAATCACTATTTAGAATAGAATATAATAGCATAGAATAGAATAGAATGTTTTATTTTCGCTGGCAGAGTTATGACCATAAGGCCTTCTCTTCCACTCAACCAGCCTTAATCAATATAGCAGTGGCATACATACTGTATTTAAATTATGATTATATTTATACTTACTTACTTACTTACTTGCTGGCTTTTAAGGAACCCGGAGATTCATCGCCGCCCTCATATAAGCCCGACATTGGTCCCTATCCTGAGCAAGATTATCCAGACTCTATCCATTTCAATATTATCTTCCCATCTACTTCTCGTCCTCCCCAAAGGTATGATTATATTTATACTTTTCTTAAAAGTTAATTCCTATTCATCATCATTGTCATCACTATCATCATCAGCAGTAGCAACATCATCATTATTACCACCAGAACATTGTCGCCGCCGTCGTCGTCCCCATCATCATCATCACCACCATCATCGTCATCACCATAACGTCACTGCTGCCGTTATCATCATCATCATCACCATAACGTCACTGCTGCCGTCATCATCGTCTCATCACCATAACGTCACTGCTGCCGCATCGTCATCACCACAACGTCATTGCCACCATCGTCATATTCATTGCCATCATCATAATCCCCCTCCTCCACCTTCTTATCAACAACTTCATCAATTGGTAAGAAATTACGAGAATATATTGTTTCAATCTGCGGTAAAGACTATTCGTTATCTCTTGAAACTTACCTGCGCGTGAGGGGAAGTAAAACGTGGACCGAGAAGCTTCCCTCCCTCGTTACGCTTCTACTCACAACTAGCTAGCTCTCTTACCCCCACAGTAAGGTTCTTACTGTAAGCTATGGCGCACACTTGCATTTGGTTTCACGAGATAACGAATGATCTAAAGATTACCATAGAATATGAATTGAGGGTGCAGAATATGGTAGTTTCCCTCGTAACATTCGTAGAATAAAATGCAATTTTAAATAGGCCTACACCAAGAGTTTGTTGTTTGCATAACAGGCTATGTTATCCATCAATATTATTACGGTTTCGTAGTTTAGCGGTCGTCGTTCATGACTTAAAATCATGAGATATCGGACTCGATAATTGTCCTGAGAATGTTTAATACTTTCACTAGAAGAATATTTTTCTCGAATACGATATTTCAGGAATTCGAGCTCCAAAAGTTACCTCAGTAGTGTAGCTATATAAAATTAGTCTATTGGAAAAAACATATTACTCTTCCCTTATTTAAATGTATTTAATTACAATTGAGATATCAACGTTAAAAATTTAATTGAAATAAATTATCTTTTGGGTCTTCAGAAAAGTATTGGATTATGTGATTTTCCTTGTTAGTGTGGATTTGACTTTATTTTTGTATCAACAATGTTATTTTATTTTATGTTTTTAGTAGGTTATTTTACGACGCTTTATCGACAGCTTAGGCTATTTAGCGTCTGAATGATATGAAGGTGATAATGCCGGTGAAATGAGTCCGGAGTCCAGCACCGAAAGTTACCCAGCATTTGCTCATATTGGGTTGAGAAAAAACTCCGGAAAAAAACTCAACCAGGTAACTTGTTCCAACCGGGAATCGAACCCAGGCCACCTGGTTTCGCGGCCAGACGCGCTGTTACTTCACAGGTGTGGATATTTTATGTTCAAATTAATTTTATTATAAATTATTATATACAGGGTGGAAGTAAAATAACCTTGCAGATTGAAATAGACGGTAAGGTATACGCCACAGGGATTAAATTATTCTTTATTAAATTTACTATCATAAAGACAAAAGTCACGATCCTACTCGCAATAGTTATCGAATAACAGAGTGTTAAAGGTTTGAAAAAAATTCTGAAAAAAAAAATTATGAACTTCCCACCAATATGATATTATCTAGAAATCTGTAAGGCTTTTTCACTTCCACTCTGAATACTTAAATTTGTTAACAGACTGATAACTTAGGTTTATGCAGGATTAATTTAACTTTGATTTGTATATTTACGTCATTCTGTCAATAATTTGATAATTACTATAAGAAAAATGTCTGCGATCTACGTGTATGACTGTTTAATAGAAGTAATAAAACTACTTTCCAAATATCTGGAACTTATAGCTGAACACCTATTTCACACCCTATACATAGCCTACGTCCAAAGTATGTCTTGCAACGTCACCACAGTGAGATCTGTCCCTGGCAGAACCTTCAGTACTACCCGTTGTCGCCATCCCGGCTGCAGCGAGACTGAAACACTTGGCCACGTACTGGGGTTCTGTAAGAAGAGAGAGCTACTGCGTAACAACAGACACCATCGTGCCCGTACAGCAATTGCTAACCTGCTAAGAAACAGAGGATGGGAAGTACATGAGGAGATTCATTGTGTGTCTGAAGATGATTCTCATAGAAGAGTCGATATAATTTCCATCATAGAAGAACCCAGAGAGCGATGGTCTTAGACTCTACGATTTGCTTTGAACGAGACAAAAATCAAGCACTGCAGATAAATTATGACAAGCGAGCTAAATATGTACCTTGTCTTCCATATCTCAGTGAAAAATATGGCATTTCACTTTACAACTGGGATGTTACAGGCTTACTATTTGGAGCGAGGGGTTGTTTACCAAAATTTACATGTAATATCCTTAAATCGTTTCGAATTCCCTTTTATGAGGTTCAGAAGATTGTAATGGAAATTCTGAAGGCCTCTCTTCAAATTCTACACTATCATTTATATGTTAACACGTAAATTTTTCTTTTAATGTACAAATGGAATCATTATTTTGCTCGTTTCATTTCCCTTTATCTTTTATGTTAGTTAATTCCGGATAGGGCGATAAAGATGGCGGACTACTAGTAGAAGTCGAATTATAGTGGTGCGTTATCCTAGCGAAAATTAGCGAGATAAAGGGCGGCAAACCAACCACAATACCACAAAAAGGTCAGTAATAGTTCAGAGATAGCCGGGGAGTGTTAGTAGCAACATCCTTGCAGGATAAAAGCCACAACAGAGAAAAAACAAACGCCACATTAAGTGAGGTTAAAAGATCGCAGAGTGCCTCCACAGGGAAGGAAGTCACACAAGCGCTCCTGACACCGGAAGTGACGCAGGGGAAGTTCAACTCAATAACCGAACGAGTTCAGCGATACCCCACCAGAAGGCGACAAGCACCAAGAGAAGTAATAAAGAAGCGGGCGAGCCCTAGCGACAGAGGACATTACTACCAACCCGGGAAGTCAGCCCGCCCACACAGTAACAGTGCTAAAAGAGAACCGCCCACACGGCAGCGGGCAGCCAACCACCCTAAACAACACGCTAGGCGGAACCTCCTCACAAGTGCGACAAACCCAGGAGCACGTCCAAAATGGCGGCAAGAAAATCACGAAATACACCTGCACAACGGGCGAACCAACGGAACAGCGGCAGTGAAGAAGACACCGACACGAATCAGACCATACAAGCCATGTTCAGTAACATCCTAGCCGAACTAAAAGACCTAAAGAAACAAAACACGGACTTTAAGGCTGAAACAAGGAAAGACATAGCAGACTTGAGAGAGGAAATAAAAGGTTTTGACAAGAGAATAGAAGAAAAGTGCAACAACCTGGAAACCAGAGTACGCAACTTAGATAACACCATGGATGAGAGAACCACACATATAGAGAAAAAATTAAGGTCATTAGAGGAAGCGGAAGAGAGGAGGCAGAGGAGAGAAAGAAGACAAAACATAATCATCAAAAACAAAGAGATACGACCAGACAACCATGAAGAAATGACCAATAAAGTAAATGAAATACTGGCAAAAGTAGAATTCAACAAACCATACAGCAAAGTTATGTACATCTGCAAAGACTACTCCGACAGAGGACTAGCCAGGGTTGAACTCGCCAGCATGGAGGACAAAATGATTATAATGAAGAACAAACACAAATTAGCGGGGGAGGAATGCTTCATCGATGATGACATGACACTCCAGGAAAGGAGTATACAAACCCAACTACGTAATCTAGCTACCGAAGAGAGGAACAAAGGCAACAACGTCAAGGTGGGATATCAGAAAATACTGATAAATGATAGATGGATACGTTGGAACGAGCTGCCCCAGGCAAAAAACCCGCCGCAACCACGGAACCTGCCCCAACCAAAAAACGCGCAGCGGCCACAACAACAAATCAGCATCCCAGGAACAAGCAATGTGCAACAAACAACAACTTAGAACCACCAAGAGCGCCAACGGAATCTCACAACACACCAGTACAGACACCACACCAACGTACCACCAGACAAGAATTCAGAATAGCCACACTAAACGTGAACACACTCAGGACAGAAGAAAGAGAAGAGGAGCTAAACTATGCTCTAAAAAACATTAACTGCGACATCCTGGGCCTCTGCGAGATCAGAAGAATGGGGGAAACTATAATCGAAAAGAATAACGGCGACCTCTTCTGCTACATCGGGCAGACCAAAGGACAGAAAGGAGTGGGATTCCTGATTAAGAAACACATCAAACCCATGGTGAAGGAAATCATAGGGGTTTCAGAGAGAATAATAGTTCTAAAGATAAAGACAGCGACATGCGATGTAACTATGATACAAATATATGCACCCACAGAGAACCATAATGACGAAGACAGCGAAGACTTCTACAGACTGCTAGAAGACACAATTGAGAGACACAGATCACACAGGAACTTCATATTAGGCGACTTCAACAGCAAAGTAGGGAACAAACTCCACGCACAAGAGGACCCAGTTGGGCCGTACGGCTACGGGACAAGGAACGCAAGAGGAGAACGACTGGTACAATTCGCCACAGAACAGAGAATGGTGATACTAAACACGTTCTTCAGAAAGCGTAGCGAAGCAAGGTGGACCTGGAGACACCCCAACGGCACGACAAAAAACGAACTGGACTACATACTAACCGACAGCCTAGCAGGTGCGAGGGACATACAAGTCGTACCAAACCTGAAATTCTCGACGGATCACAGAATGGTACGTGCCACAGTGAATATAAAGAGAAACAGAAGACATTTTGGGAATACAATAGCGAGCACAATTGACAGCTTAGATAGGCACACTTTCGGCCTTGCACTACAGGAACGACTACATGAAATGGACCTATCCTCCCAGCGCGACCCACAGGATCTATACAACTCCATCGAAGAGGCCCTTACCCAAGCATCAATCACAGCCAGGAGAACAAATGTAACTAGAGAAAACAGTTCCAAGCTCAGCCCGTTAACAATTGCATTAATTGAACAAAGGAAGAGATTATATCCAAGCAGGGATGAAACCGAGGACAATAAAAACCAGTACGCAGAGATTGATAAGCAAACAAAAAGGGCGATCAGAAGGGACGTACGTGAACACAACACAGAGGCAGTAAGAACAATACTGGAATCATCCAAATCAACAAGACAAGCAAGAAAACAGAGAGGAAGTGGGAAGCAATGGCTCTTGGGAGCACGGGGACCCAGAGGCAACCGTCTAACAGAAAGAGAAGACATTGTGACGGCAGCCACAAACTACTACAGATCACTATACACCAGCTCAAAACAGGAAGAGAATCCAAGCGACAGTATTCATATGAACAACGTAGACGACATCGAGGTCCCACCAATACTTCAAAGCGAGGTCAGGACAGCGATAGGGGAACTCGAATCCGGAAAAGCGCCCGGAGAAGACAACATCCACAACGAACACCTGAAACTCGGTCACGACTCCTTGCTAACACCGCTCACCGCAGTCTTCAACGAAATACTCAAATCGGAGACAGTACCCCACCAATGGAAGACAAGCAAAATTATTCTACTCCACAAAAAAGGTGCCAAGGACGACCTGAACAACTACCGTCCAATCAGTCTGATGTCAAATGTCTACAAGCTGTTCTCTAAGATAATCACAAGGAGACTCACGAAAGTACTGGATGACAACCAAGCTCCAGACCAGGCAGGATTTCGCTCAGGTTACAGCACGGTGGATCATCTACAGACAATCAACCAGGTCATAGAAAAAACGGACGAATTCAATATTCCCCTCTATCTCGCATTTATAGATTTCAAGAAAGCATTTGACTCGGTAGAACACTCCTGTGTATTACAGGCGCTGAGTAACCAGGGAGTCGAGCACAAATATATCAACATCCTAACTAAGCTCTACGGAGACTCGCACGCCATCGTGATGACAGAACGAGAAGGACAAACATTCAGAATAGGAAGAGGAGTCCGACAAGGGGATCCGATCTCACCAAAGCTATTTACTAGCCTCCTGGAAGACATATTCCGTAAGCTAAAGTGGAAGAAAAGACATGGAATCAATATAAACGGTTATCGGCTGACGAACCTAAGATTCGCGGACGACATCGTACTTTTCGCTAAAAACGCCACCGACCCACAAGAGATGATACAGGAACTAAGCGATTGCAGCGCACACGCAGGCCTAAGCATGAACATGGAAAAAACCCAAGTCATGACGAACAGCCAACCACAACCAATCCAAGTCAACGCAACCAGATTACAGTACGTGGAGGAATACATCTATCTGGGCCAATTGGTCGGATTCAAAAGCTGCATGACGAGAGAACTAAAAAGAAGAATTGCATCAGCATGGAGAGCTTTCTGGTCACTGCAATTCATACTCCTTGACAAGAAACTGAACCGCAAACTAAAGCTGGAGGTGGTGCAATCCTGTATCTTCCCAACCTTACTGTACGGCTGTCAGACCTGGAAACTGACCGTGAACCAGAAGACGCAGATTCAGATCTGCCAGCGCAAAATGGAGAGGAAAATCCTAGGACTCTCCCTCAGAGACAAGATTTCCAACACCAGACTCAAGCAGATGACAAACACCAGAGACATGGCACACCAAGGGGAACGCCTGAAATGGAAATGGGGAGGCCACGTGTCGAGACTCCAAGGCTGCAGATGGGCGCATATTTCCACCACGTGGGACCCACGCATCGGGAGGCGAAACCGAGGAAGACCTGGGACCAGATGGGCGGACTTCTTCAAGAGCCTAGCTGGACCCCTGTGGTCCAGAACAGCCAAGAACCGAGAAGAATGGAGATCGCTACAGTTTGCCAGTATCGAGTGAGAGCGCAAGTGTACACACACAAACGACGAACAAAACTTATATAGAACAGAATCTACAGTCATGCGGATTAGCTCACCGCATGATCTCTAAAGAGCTCCCCTTTTAGGAGGCCATAGCCCTTCACGGGAAATCCAAAGGCTATTTCAATTCAATTCCGGATCCCAGTGGTCAACCTCACTTGAGGACGGATGATTTGAAGTAAATCTTAGTAGTATCAAGAATAATAACAATCAGCTGAGAGCCTTTTGTGAATATCCTAGGCTAAAAAAGACATTTCTTTTGTTTTTATACAATCCTGTAATTCTTAACTGAATACATATATATTTCGATTCCCATGCATTCAAATTTATTTTTCTGATCAATGCTAACAATTCTACGATGAATTCTATCATAGAAAAACCAATTTTTATATTCTACCGAAAACAACCGACCAGTGTTCTACAAAGCGACATTCTATGAAATTCTCTTATTACCCTTGGACTTATAATCTCTGACATTTACTATCAAAACTGTTTCTCTTTTAGGTTTGTACAAGATTTATTTTCGACTCATAGCTGATTATATAGAGTGATTCTTTCTCTTTGTTACAAACTTTAAGGAATGATAGAGTTCATTATGAACCGCTTTCATAAATATACAAGGTGAGCGGTAGGTAAAGTAATTAATTTCAGTGGGTTATTATTTGAGATGTTTCAAACGAAAAAATTCAATAAAATTTGGTTCATTTATGCTTCCTTTTCGAGATAAAAAATATTTTAAATGGAATATTTCATAACGTCTTTTGGGAAAGCCATTGTTTTAATTCCCAATATGTGCAGTCATTTTATGAGAACAGTGTATTATGATAATAAATTATAGAAAGGATTCTAGTTTTGTCCTTTAGAAGTATAGAAATTTCATAATATTATATGTAACATTTTTTAATTCGTTTTGAGAACAAAAAGTTCAAAATTTAAATTCTTTCAATAGTTTATTATCATAATACACTGCTTTCTTAAATTGACTGCGCATATTGGAAATTAATTCAATTGTTTACCCAAAACATACTGTTAAAATGTTTCACGTGAAGCAATTTTTTTTCTCGAAAAGGAAGAAAAACGAGCAAAACTCATTTGGACTTTTTTTTAACAGCCTATCTGAAAGACTAACACCCTGAAATTAATGGTATTACTTACGGTTCACTCTGTATATAAACCTGTGTCCGGCGAAGTTTCCGTTTGGTAATTACTAGAGTCCTGTGTTTGGTTACTTTGAATACAAGTTAGGTATACATCGCTCAAACTAGCCTCACTTGGTACGGAAACCAAGTTGCGAGTCAACAATTCGCGCTGAAGTTCAGTAGTCTTCCCGCACGCTCTGGTACTGTATGCTTACATCTGTTTATTTCTGTACTTGTACATTTAAGTCAGTGAAAAACAGGAATAGTACTCATGTACAAAATACCACTAGGAATTAATAACAACAATAACAAAGTATTTATTTGAAGGCAGCTTATATGCTATAAAATATAATTTTTATTAAGGATAGACAAAACTAAAAATATTTCAGGAGCCACAAATCTTGTCCACATATGCAATGACAAAACCATTCAAGCTGAGATAAAGATATATTTACTGAAATACTTTTAATAGTATTAAATATCTATGTAACCTAAGCACACGCTCTCAGAGACGCTCTGGAGATATGTAAAAGAATACAATATCTTGAATTTCACAAAAAATGTAACCATATTAATTCAAAAAGCATATTCGAACTCTTCTTACAACCACTTTTTTAACATTATTTGTTACTCTAGTGACATAAAAGAAATCGAAGTCATAAACAATATTTTGAACTAAATAAACAATTTAGGTGCCACATAAACCTCTTTAGTCGCCATGGCTACCTGGCGTCCGGAATTTGTATACTCCATATTTTTGGAATAAGGTCTAATTAAAGTTTGGAATTAACAAATGGAAAAATATAAATTTCAGCACATAGGGGAGAGTTGGGTAGTATCGGATATCGGGTAATATCGGACAGTGAGTTTCTTTCATCTACCATCAGATGATAGTACCTGAATGACATGGTTACGTTTCTGTGATGTCGCATACAGAAACGTAACCATGTCATTCAGGTACTATCATCTGGTGGTAGATGAAATAAACTCACTGTCCGATATTACCCGATGTCTGATACTATCCAACTCTCCCCTATTTACTTAAAATAAACCAAATTATTATGAGTTTGTGCTTTACGAGTGTCTGTACATTTCAATGAATGACTGCAAACATTTTGGATTCCAAATGAAAACTTGTGTCCTTCTTTCTGATAAAATATATTTTCGTCTAACCCAATGACATGCTCGCTATCAAATTCTTCTATTGGATCACTCATTTCCAACCGCCTAGCTTTGTCTTGTTATCGTATGTTCACTGAACAGCAGACCTAAACTAAGTAGCGTTGGATGCCGTCAAGCTATATTACACAAATACCTACTCTGCAGCAGGTTGCTTGAAGGATTTGGGTAACCAAACGCAGGACTGTAGTAGTTATACAACGTGATATGTGTCCTAGCTTACACATTGCTAAATGACACTGCAGAATGATAACTGATAACTCACCGTTAAGAAGTCGAGGATCCCTCTTCATTTCAGCGTACATGCCACAGTCCCCGTTTCATTCTCATTTCCGTTTTGATCAGCAGAACACTTACTTGCTTTTATTCGGTTTCAGATCAGACGTCCGTTGTGGCAAGGCTTTCTCGTGGTTTGTTCAAAGGTTAGTAGATGGGAGTGCTGATGGATCCTAGCTTAGAACTCCTAGATCACTCAGAGATCTGTAGAATCGAAGGAAGTCTCGGGTCACCTTGAAGGAGATCTGATGACTGAGATGGATCTCTGAGGCACGGAAGACCATCACCTGTACTAATAGTGTGGTAGTGGGACCAGTTGGTTGGAAGGGAATGCGTAGTGCGGCGGATGGTGACCGTAAGGACGATCGGCACTCAACTGATTTTGTAGCGTGAGCATAAAAGTCTACTTAGGTTGCAACGCGTATAGATATGCTCTCGCCCTGTCCGGTAGTAATCATTACAAATGCCAATGTGTTAAATATTCCAATGCAAAATGCTGTACGATGAAGATGATGATATTATTATTATTATTATTATTATTATTATTATTATTATTATTATTATTATTATTATTATTATTATTATCTAGATCATTGGGTACTGAGCTAATTCCCCACATGCTCAAGTGCAAATTGATTAAGCTTTTCTTGAAAGCAACAGCTCCACAAGGGAAGAACTTGGAGGAACCTAGCTAGAGTTATAGAAAAAAAAATAGCCTACATAAATGAAGAGTCCACTGCAAGAATGATGGATGTCACTTTCTTGTCGAAAATGAACCAAAACTGTCAATGCATAGCTTAAGACATATAGAATGTACATAGAGAGTTATATGGCATTGACACTGATAGTCATTGTCCAGTAATGATCGGAAAATCACAGTTAAGCTTTGAGCGCTAAGCATTTCAAACTTTCAACTGCTTCTCCTGCGAAATGTATTCCAAATGACTTCCATCATTCTTGCAGTGGACTCTTCAAATGTAAATCTCATGGGTAGAGACAAAATTTTTACCAATTGATTAATTTTTTTTCAATTTCGTGGAGAGGATATTACTTTTCGCCCTTTTTCGCGAAATATCCTCTGCGCTATTGCTTTAATTTAGCTTTATTTTTATTACAATGTTTAATATAGAGCAAAGTGAAAATTATCATTACACCGGTAGTATCTTAAATTAATACAATACTCAAAATTGTATTAATTTATTATTCATATCATCTAGTGGTAATTTACGATACTTTTACACCTTTGTACATGGGCGCATGATAGACTGAAACTACCTGTCAGAAATACAAAAGCTGAGTTTCTTGGGAAACCCAAATGATTAAAACGACACCTTGTTTCTAAGTTTCTAACGTTTTACGTTGCAACTAATAAAACAAATAAACGGCAATTTACTCTGCGTTTACCAAAGATCATTTAACTAAATGCGTGGTGTTATTGATATATATTATTAGGGCCTATAATGTACCGAAGTACATATGATATTTCCGTGCAAGAATTCTGCATTACTATATGATGAAGGATGGATAGAACAAAGAATAATTCTCTTCGGCACTGGAAATCCGGTGTGGCTCAGTGAATAAAGCGTCAGCACGTAGAGCTGAAAATCCGGGTTCGAGTCCCGGTGACGGAGAGTATTTTTCTCTGTTCTATCCATCCTTCATCGTTATTGATAAAATTCAAGTACAAAGCGCCAAATAAAAAATGATAGCCTCGTCATGGTTGTGTTAGCTTTCTGTCAAAACACATTCGGCCAATCCAGTATGACAATCTAAACGTCTCTGTCCCACACCACCGCCTGAAGGAACGCCTTTTGTTTGCGCTACAATATGCAAGTAAAGGCTATGTGTCCCCCACTGGTATGTCCTGTAACTAAGGACGTCATGTTCTGTCCATAACTAATTATATTTTTCTGAAGCTGGAATATACAAATTGTCACTTCAAACAAACTGTAATGAAAATTTTAAACTTACTTTCTACGAAAAACTTAATCTCAGAAATTCGCGCTTTTTCGCAAAATGAGGGAATTTCAAACTTTTCGTTATAATTCGCGAAAATAATGCCGATATTTTACTAACCACAATCACACGACTTTTAAAGATACCTTCAAATCACTTTAATAGAATTTCTGTCGCGTTTATCGTTTATGCGAAACAGAAATGGAAGTCATAAATTCTCCATCTGTGTTATCTTCAACTATAGAAGTCTGAGGCTGATTATACGTATTTTAAGATTTCGGAATTGAAAGGAAACGTCCTATATTCATTCCATCTACCTTAATATGGACTTAACTTTAATTTCATTGCCGAAGTATTTAAATTGTACAGATAAAGTAAGAAAAAACCTTCAACTTAAACAGGAAAGATAAAATATGAAAGTACGCTAACTTCGAGCGACATAGATCACTTGTATCCGGAATTCAACTTGGCTACAATCTAGCATTGTGACGCCTGTTTAACTTGAAGGACATCAGGGAGGCACACCAAAAAGAAGGAAGACTGCTACGAAGTGGAAGTTCTTGTATGTAGCCTACTGCACATTAAGTGTAACGTCAGCTGCCTTTTGCAATTCAATTAGGAGTGAAATTTCAACTGGCTTATATATTACACTAGAATAATACTGAATTCTTCCCTGTGAGTTGCAGAGACAACTGCTTGAAATACGGTCCAAGGGAATGTGTATTAATGTGTCTTATTGGTATGTCAATAGAACCAATGTGTATGTGTATAAGGAACACTACAATAATAACAGTATTCTTAGTAATAATAATAATAATAACAACAATAATAATAATAATTTATTATAGTTTTACTAACGTCAATAACGTTTTCTGAATGTCAAGGACTTAGTCGCCCGATCCGTATATGACCCTTGAAGTCCTCTTTCTTATAATATTTGTTTCATTCCAGTCTTTTCCCTGGATTTTCTTGGTTTTCCCTTCTTTTTCCATTCGTGTGTGAAATTATAACAATTTTCGGTAATCTAGGACCTTTCATTTTTAGTACGTGGGTAAAAATGCTTAACTATATTCTTACAATATAGTCATCTTTTTCCCAGTAACAAAATTCAGTCTCTTTCTCAGTCTTTTCCTTTTTTGATATTCTGACTGACCGACGCAAAAAATCCACTTCAGTTTACGTTTACTTACAGCTTACCCTTTTCCAAAATAGCCATATTTCAGAGGTAGCGTATAAGTTATAATAATTTAAAATTGTTCTTATGTAGGCTACTTTAATGTAATAACAATGACATTAATAATAATAATAATAATAATAATAATAAATTATTATTATTATTATCATCATCATCGTAATCATAGTCATCATTATCAAATAGTATACATTATTTAGCCTATCCGCGATGTATGCAATAGCATAGGAGTGTAAATTTAACTTTGCGTCGTATAAAATCCCGCCTGAGACACAAATGCTTAGCATGTGTTCCTTCGGAAGGCAGGTACACTAAGGAAAATTTACGGTGAGTGAAAAAACCACATATTTTAATAGACAGGTTGTAGACAAATTTTCCAGCCATTTCCGCTTACATACAGTATTATTGGGTCTCTTATTAAGCAATATCGGTTTGTAAGTTTGATGTTTTATAAGATTTTAATTACTTTCCTTAGTTGGGTAATGCAAGTTACAGAACGCTGTATTGTATCATATTTATTTACATTCCATGGTATTCGTACATCGCTTCACAGCTAGACTACGGAACATGTCGAAAGAATCTTGATAGTACTATACAATCCAGAGCTTTTGTCAAATGTATTTTGGCATCAGCAGTGAACTGTTCTATTGAATATCTCTCAAAATCAGAGGATTCTAACATAATAAATAATGCCTCTTAACAAATATTTACGACAACATGTGTTAATGACACCTCTTTTATGGTATCTCGCAAATATCTAACGTGGCTCATATGCTGCTTCTTGATCTATTTCCTAGACGACTAAAATTGAGTTAAATATTCATTAAATTCATGTACACTAGTCGCAATAAAAACCGGACCGACCCTTGTAGCTGATTTCAGAGCCACACATTAAAATTTTGCTAGTCACAAAACACATCCATCTTGTATAATTAACTTAACAATGAAATGTATTGCATTTGTTCGATTCTTACCGTCTTTTGTTTCTTTCAGTGCCTCAAACTTACAGACGAAAAAAACTTTGAGAGTTTTATTTTCATCAGGCATCAATATTAGATTTCTACCTCTATTCTGCAAAGATAACGGTGTATTTTTACATTAAATAGCAATACATACCTCTGGCTTCACTACCCATATTGGAATTACCACAGTTTGACACAATACACAGCACAGGATTCTTTTGTATCAGCTATAAGTTTCGGTCCCGTTTTTCTTGCCACTACTGTACATATAATTAAACCTTCAACATTGTTTTCAATATTTGTTTCAATTTGAGCTAGAATTTAATCGGATATTTGAGACACCACATATCTATTTTTAACCAAAACTAATTTATTGTGTTCCTGACACTCATAAATGCATTTGCTTGTCTGTAGGAGACAGTATAAGTTTCTGCCTTATTTTAAGTGATGATGTAATGAAACTATTTCAAGAGGATGAAATCAAAAGATAATATGAAGATATATTTTCACGGCCTAGTCGTAACGAGAGATGACGCACCTGAGGAGCTGTAGTGTGGAACGTCAATAAGATATCAGTGTTTTCACTTTAAATGTTTTAGGACACAACACATGCCCACGAACTTAAGCGCACATTGGCACTGTCAAATATAACTAAAGGTTGCTTTAAAATATTTAGAAATATTGCAAATCATATGAAAGAGTCACCCTGAACGAACAAGAACGTACTGTATATACAATATTTATAAGATGCAGAGATGTTACCCAAGATAGCATCTATTTTTTTAGTAGGTTATTTTACGACGCTTTATCAACATCTTAGGCAATTTAGCGTCTGAATGA
This sequence comes from Periplaneta americana, assembly GCF_040183065.1. Classification (NCBI taxonomy): domain Eukaryota; kingdom Metazoa; phylum Arthropoda; class Insecta; order Blattodea; family Blattidae; genus Periplaneta; species Periplaneta americana. The sequence goes on along the minus strand of NC_091128.1, from coordinate 23,383,156 downwards.
GGCAAGGTGATAATGCCGGTGAAATGAGTCCAGGGTCCAACACCGAAAGTTATCCAGCATTTGCTCATATTGGGTTGAGGGAAAACCTCGGAAAAACCTGAACCAGGTAACTTGTCCCGACCGGGAATCGAACCTGGGCCACCTGGTTTCGCGGCTAGACGCGATAGCATCTATGAAGAAAGGTGTTACAATTATTTATTTCTTATAATTCGACAATTTATGTATTTTTTCAAATAACGATTAATTAGTTTTCAGTAAAAGACAGTATATTGTAATTGATGTGCTTAACTTCTAGATGAATTATCTCATTTTACTACTAAATCTGTTTGTGAATATTCTTACTAACATAAGTAGCAAAACTACTCTTCCATGTTTGAGCATAATGCTATGACATTTTGCAAACACGGAATATTTTATATGTAGAGGACTTTAAATATCCACTTCTCCGCCTGGGATTGAGTTCGGTCCGCTGGATTTGTAGCCAAATGTAATGTTTCTAAAACAACAGCGAAATTGTGATAACCCTTTATCTGTTGAATCTCTTACATTTTTTTTTGTCAAGCAGTAGACGGATCCTCCATGACGTCAAATATACGAGAAATGGTCATTAGGATTTAATCCTCTATCGAAAGCTCTGGAAGACATTACTGATGACGTAGCTACTCCTCTCATGTCCCTTTGTTTGAACTCTCCCCTACTTTCGTTCTGTCAAACGGTAAAGAGCCTTACTGTAATAATCTTCAAGCAGACCTGCTAGAAGAAGGGATTCCTACGTTTTTAGCCCCTTCCAACTAAACTGTGAAAAGTTTGATGTCTTCAGAAAGAGGGAAATTGCACCATGACTAAAGATCTAATGTTTTTGCAGACTTATGGCAAGAGGGAAAGAGACATTTATTTCCCTTGTGTGTGTCGTTTGACGTGTGCTTGTTCCGTGCGTCTTGGTCACAGTTCTCAATTAGGATACTGTGGTGGCGGTTGGTGACTGAAAAATTTGGTGGTTTACATTCGTAAAATTATTATCGTCCATTCAGAATTACACCGTTATTGCATGAATTACATCAGAGGTACAGCACAACGTAGAATGTTCATAAGTAAAAAATAATATTTCAAATTCTATTTCAAATCCTGCGTACCTCAACCCCAAGTTATCTGTCGTCTCGTCTTGTGTCTTTATGCTCCAGTCATGACCTACATACTCGATCTCAGATAACTGACACATTGGGTATACCTCATTATAACACTTTCCGATACTCTTCATCATTCACCGTTTCAATTTCTACGCCATTGGAACTCCCTACCTCAATTCTTAAGGGGCTGTCAGATATTTATTGGTTTCAAAACCCTGTTGTTAAAATAGACTGCTTAGATTGTGAGCTTTCCTAAAATATAATTTTTCTAATGTATGATTTTTATTTTTAATATATTCAGTTTCTCTATTATTTTACCAATTACATCGATTCACTTTGCTGTAATTGTTTCATTCTTAGAATTATATGTAACTAAACTTGTCTTAATTTTTCTTTTATTATTATTATTATTATTATTAATTTATATTGACATGTAGCACGTATGGGCGAATCCAGAAATGCATATAGAGTGTTAGTTGGGAGGCCGGAGGGAAAAAGACCTTTGGGGAGGCCGAGACGTAGGTGGGAAGATAATATTAAAATGGATTTGAGGGAGGTGGGATATGATGGTAGAGACTGGATTAATCTTGCTCAGGATAGGGACCAATGGTGGGCTTACGTGAGGGCGGCAATGAACCTCCGGGTTCCTTAAAAGCCAGTAAGTAAGTAAGTATTAATTTATATTCTTCCTGTGTTTGTCATTTTTATATTTTATATTGTTCTTATACCGGTAGAGTGGAAGAGAAGGCTTTATAACCTTAACTCTACCAGTAGAAATAAATATATTAAGTAAATATAATAAATAAATAAATGTTATAATAATACCCACGCTAATCAAACCATTCTTAAAGCGAGGAAATATTTAAAGGAATGTAACACAACAACAGTGTATCCTACTTTTAAAACAGCACAAAAACTGATTTATTTGTAATGCAAATATACTGATCTTCTTGCTCTCTGCGAACATTGGAAACAATGCAAAGTTTCCTTTTATTACAGCCGCTGAAACTTTACATATTATGCTGTACATTAATTTCTATTAAACGGATGAGTCTTCATTTTAACACGCTGTGAAATTTCAAGGAATGAAGGAAATCTGCCAAGTCGCTTAGTCTGAGATTTTCTCTCAAAGTGAAACGACTGTTGTAATAAACAGTGCATTCATTTGTCTAGGTGGACCAAGCTTTTTTTGGTAACACGCTGGAAAAAGGGAGGGCTAAATAATGTCCACCATTATATTGTACCTTTGTGGTTGTATTTACAATTGTTGCGTAAGTATTAGTTGTTTATTAAGTGAATTAAGTAAATAATATTGTATATTAACAAACAAATACTTTTTATGTCTTGAAAATTGTAAAATTAAATTAATTATTGAAAGTTAATGCTTCAACAAATTCTTATAGATCATTCACATCTTCATTCAGACTCATCCACCTCATTCACACACTCATAGCATATGCTTGTCTTTTGACTAGGTTTCCCACACACATACAAGTTGCATTTCCCACAAAAAGTGGTTGTTTTTTGCTAATTTGTTTAGTTTTCCACTCTTGGTGCGGCACTGTTTGCTACATGTATGGAACCTGCCTTTCCCTGATGGCTGCTGCTGATTCTTCGTTGTTTTGATGATTTTCTTCTTGAGGATGGCTTTCATTGACATGATGATATTGTTCTGCAGTCCAATTATGTTTGCAGCACGTTTGGTTTGATTAATTGTAATCCCAGTTTCTGTAGATAAAAGCGCCGACTGTTTGTTTTCTTTTTTCATCAGGCTGGGAAATGCATAATGTACAGTGTATAAGAATTTATTAATGTAATATCAATTAGGGTGTAAAATACTGATAGCGGCCAACGGCGGACACTTCTATTAGTAGTAGGTACACATCCTGGCCATTTGATCAATGGTGTCAACAGAGCCTTTGGCTGAGTTATAGAATAAATTTATATCTTTTTTTTTTTCCACCTTCAGAAACTTTGGCATCCTGATGCGATGACAGCATGATTACGTTCTTTTTAGGTTTAGGAATAGATGACTCTAATGTGACAGGTGGTTTTCCAGATGCAGGGTCAGTGAATGCAAACTTGCTTGAGTGCAATTCTCTTCCAGTTATGGTTTTCAGTTCTTCAGGAATATGTTTGCAATTATTTTTCATGGTACCAACTAAAATAATTTGACACTCGTACAGATCTTCAGCAAGTTCGACCGATGTATAGAACCGGTTAATAGCCACATTGCGACTTGTGTCCTTTATTGGAGCAACAAGACTTTTGACATCTTCTCTAGGGCCTCTTGATTCAGGAGTTGTTCCTTCTTGTTTGCCAACATAAACTTCCATACTATGAACGTAATGATAGTCACAGTCAGCAAGAAATCTGATAAGGATTGCATATTTACCCGGTTCATCTTTCAAAAAGACGTTAAATGGGAATCTACCTCGTAACAAGGAAAGCATTTCATCTATGGTAGTGTTTTACCTGATGTACTGTACTTCGGAAATATGTCATTCAAAAGTTGAAAAATTTCTCGCAAAGGAGTAAATTTGTCATTAGATCACCTAAACTGCCTTGTGTTCTTATTATCAAATCTGATGACAATTAGAAGATCATGAAATCTGTTCCGAATCATACTGGCTATGTATACTGACCTTCCAAGCTCTTGGGACCATAAGTCATTTTAATCTAAATTCCTGTTATTTGCACTCATCAAAATGAGAGTACCTATGAATGCGAGGAATTCAGTTGGACTTGTCTCTTCGACACTCCTTCTCTCTGCTGCCTCGTTTGTGTTTTGCACAATTTTAGACACAACTTCATCAGTAAAGAACTTTCCTAAAGATTCTGTTGACACCATTGATCAAATGACCAGGATGTATACTACTAAGAGAAGTACTCTCGTTGGCCGCTATCGGTATATTACACACTAATTGATATTGCATGCATAAATTCTTATACACTGTACATTATGAATTTCCGAGACGGGTACAAAAGAAAACAAACAGGCGGCGCCATTATCCACAAGAACTGGGGTTACAACTCATCAAACCAAATGTGGAAGAAAGTGCAGCAAACATAATTGGACTGCAGAACAATATCGTCATGTCAATGGCAGCCATCCTCAAGAAGAAAATCACCAAAACCACGCAGAATCAGCAGCAGCCATCAGGGAAAGGCAGGTGCCATTCATGTAGTAAACAGTGTCGCACCAAAAATGAAAAACTAAACAAATTGGCAAAAACAACCATTGTTTGTGGAAAATGCAAATTATAATATTATGTGGGAGAAATTCTTGTATTGTGGTTACTTGATCAGTTTGTTGCAGTCCAGGCTTTCCACGTTTTATATTTGCAACAGTTCTTCGCGTGGGAAGAGGCGGATTAGGTACATAAACCTTCCCACTTTTCGTCACTTACTTCACAATTCTTACACTTGCACTATTGTTGTTGTCACTAATATTTCTATCAGTTTCACTGGCACTTCAGGTGCATACAGTAAAATTGGGTTCTGCGTCATCATTATCAACATTATCATAATCACAGCCCGTATCTTCAATCTGATGAACTTCATCTTCAGTTTCGCAAACACACTCATCAAAAATATCACAACTTTCTTCCTTGTGATGTTCTAAAACTGCTTTCTATTCACTTTCCATATTATATAATTATCTGCTCGTATTTCTGAATCATATCACGGTCAGAGACAGAATAAAACTGCTATTAAAATGAGTTTTCAATTCATGCAGCAATGCCAACTATGTGATATAATGTTAGTTTCCAAATAAGTCCATTGTTACAACATATGTTATTTTAGTAGATTATTTTAGCTTTATCAACATCTTAGGTTATTTAGCGTCTGAATGGGATGAAGGTGATAATGCCGGTGAAATGAGTCCGGGGTCCAGGACAGAAAGTTACCTAGCATTTGCTCATATTGGGTTGAGGGAAAACCCTCGAAAAAACCTCAACCAGGTAATTTCCCCAACCGGGAATCGAACCCGGACCACCTGGTTCCTCGGTCAGACACGCTAACCGTTATTCCACTGGTGTAGATTGTTATTACAATATATATTTGCAGTTTCGAATAATAAGTCTATTGTTGTAACATATGTTTATAATTTCGAATAAAAAAATTGTTACAAATTGGACAAAGGTAAGGCTATTTTGTGGTCACTTCGAAATTTATTCCATATAATTAGGTTTTCAACCAAAAAACTTCATTGTCTTTATTGAATCGTTAACTTTATACTATTTCTGACACAAAATGAGAACACCATGGTCTGAAAATGTTCTATACTATAATAGTAATAGTTCTAAAACAAGTGTGGACATAAATTGACCCTCCCTTGGTCTGCCTAGCTAAAATAAGAAAGGTACCTATTTGATCAATTGCTGATACATGCTCAGGATATGATTTTTCGCTACATCTGACCAAGATACTGATTTAATGCTAGACATTCAAGACATCCCTTATTTTAATTTTGCTCATGAGATGTTTGTTGATGTGGAGAAGTGTTTTTCAATGTAGAAGACATTCTTAGCTAAAAATCGTCAGACCTTTACGTTTGAAAATGTACATATATTATGTTTGTGTATTTCAATTTTGCATTATAAAAATAATACAAATCTCATGCACAAACATCAATATCTATATGAAAAGGACATTTACATGCAACATACTATTTCAAATTGTCAACAAGGGTACGTTTAGAAAAAAGTTCAGTCTGTCTAATAATCCAGTAACACAGAGAAAAGAGATTCAGCTGAAGCTCAGTTCAGAATTTCATCATTAAATGAGATAAAAGAGATGGCATTCTTTGTTCTTAAACATTCAGCTCTCATGTTTTCAATTTTTTTTCTTCGGTTTTAAATAGTTCAGAGAAGAGGTTGCAGGTTCGTTTTCGCCCATTCTCCTCTCCTCCCTAAGGAAGCGGTTACCATTCATCACAGTGATTTATTTTATAAAGCACTTCTCCCGCGCTGTGGGGCAGTTTTCTTATTTCAGCAACAGCAAAATCTCCAATACTTTTCTGTTTCCTAATGAAATAGTAGTTTGGTGGAAGTATTTAATGAATTTTAAAGGCTGCGTGATCAAAATCGTTAATTATTTAAGATTGTGATTTTCCTTTTCTTACATCTTGCAGCCTCTGACAGTTTTACTGACATAATATTGAAGTTTATATTGACACTGTAAATAGGAGCATCGATGTAAAAGGCTGTCAACCCATAATTGTGAGCTACATCTTCAAAATAACTTATTAGATATCAATATAATTATTTTTCAAGTGATTGGCTCTCTGAAGCACTTGCTAGTACTTCTCGTTTAATGTCTCATTGTAGCAAATAAGAGAGAGAAATTATCCTTATCATCCAATCAGTAAGAAGGTATCGTGTGCTTAGCACGATAATCTCCCCAGCCGTTATAACTGTCTTTCATAACCAGATTTCGCTATCTATCGTAGCTCTCTAAGTGCATCACGATGCTGGGTAGGCACCGGTCCTATACACTGGCCGAAATTTCACGAGAAAATTTCTTCCCTCATGATTACTCGAGCCAGCGCGCATTCCGTATCGCGAGTACAGGCAGGATGCCTTAGACCACGACGCCACGGCGCGGGACAAAAGTAAAACATAAATTGAATGAGGAAGTTTTGGACATATCATAGACACGTCAACCCTTATTTATAGGAAGGAAAAGTTTTATCGAAACAAAATATTTTTGCAACAATTGTGCGAATATGGTGTCATCGATTATTTTTTATGATTACATTGCACTGAAAAAAAAAGTTTTTAATAATTTTCTTTAACACTATTTTCTATAAGTAGGCAACTGCTGCTTGAATGGCCTCATCTATTTGTTCCAATTTCCCTTATTCAGTTTAATTTTAATTCTACATTGTTTATAAATATATATATAGGCTACCAGATGTTTCAGACCACCCGCATCAGCCTTTTTTCTCGAAAACTTTATGATACGAGTTGTTCATAAAAAATTGATAAACAAAACATATGTAAAGAATCGATTGGTGGTAGTACCATTTCCTGTAACAAACCGGGTGTAGAAGTACCTGTGATCAACTTCGAAGTTTCAAATGAGAATATAGGTCATTGAAGGTACCATTGGAAACTACTTTTAAAAATGAACAACTTTTACTCAAACTTTTTTTTTTTTTACATTTATTATTTACTCACAAAGCAACAAAAATGATATCTTTTGAGAAATGCTGTACGTTGTTAATGTACATAAATTCTTCATAGTAATTGTTCAAAATGTCCACCCCCTGTGATAAACAATGTTCTGATCACCTCCTAAAATCTGTGATTGCACGGACCACTTCAACACACCTGAGAGACCCAAAGGCTTATCTAATTCCTTTTTTCACACCATCTCTAGTTGTTGGACGCACCTGGTAGACCAAGTCTTTAATTCTCCCCCACAAGAAGAAATCATTTGGAACGAAGTCAGGAGACCGGGCCGACCAAGCTACAGGTCCTCCTCGTCCAATCTACCGTAGGGGAAATAACTGGTTAATAACCCGTCGAGCCCTACGTGAAAAGTGAGTCATACAGTCGTCCTGCTGAAGCCACATCATTAACCTAAACGCAAGGGGAACATCATGAAACAAATGGTGTATAATGTTTCGGACGAAGCGTGCATACATTCCATCATTCAAGTTCTCCTCAAAAAAAGTATGGTCCTAAGACTCAGTGTCCGAGGAGGCCACACCATGTGTTGAGGCCCCACACGTGCTGATAATCTACTTGACGTAGCCAGTGTGGATTAACCAAAGACCAATAATGGGCATTGTAGAGATTCACCTCACCATTACTTTTGAAAGTTGCCTCATCAGTCCACAGAATTCTGAGCTCGAAATCAAGGTCCGTGTTTAGAAACCAGCTGGAGAAATCAAGACGAATCTGTAAGTCATGTCCCTCATGTTTCTGATGAAGAAGAATATGATATAGATGAAATTTGTTGTCTTTGAGAATTCTAAACGCTCTACTATGATGCAATTCTGATTCACAGGCAATCCTTCTTGTGGAGTCATGAGGATTAACTATCACCGCAGCGAGGACATCGGTAGCTTCTTTCTCATTCCTCACAGGTCGTCTGATACGCTCATCCTTGTTGTGTGTCTGTTGCACCACGCCGTTTGTACTCACACGCTTTGCAAGATCGGAAAACATTGTCCGAATGATGGGCGCATAATGGATATCTCTCTGCGTAAACATGTGCTGCTTTTCTGCAATTCCGACAGCATACTTCAAATATTATCATTTGTGAACGGCATTTTCCAAATAGCAAACCCAAAGGGAGACGTCGTCGTATGGACTAATAAAAAAAATTCAATGTTGCTAGGAAAAATTAAAAAAAAACAGTGGAAAGTGACTTGGTTTCAAGACCTGCAGTGTTTACAATTATGCTGTACCTACTACCGGTACATTAATATACGTACATAAACAACAGACAGCATTTCTAAAACATACCATTTGTGTTGCCTTGCGAGTAGGCTAAACAATAAAAGTAAGAAAAATAAGTTTCAGTAAAAGTCGTTTCTTTTTAAAAGTAGTTTCAAATGATACTTTCAATGACCTATGTTATCATTTAAAATTTCGAAGTTAACCACACGTAAGCCTACCCCTACTTCCGGTTTCTTACGGGAAATGGTACTATCACCAATCGATTTTTTACATAGTTTTTCGTTATCAAAATTTTTTTATGAACAACCAGTACCATATAGTTTTCGAGAAAAAACCCATATTGTATATATATATATATATATATATATATATATATACACACACACACACAATATGTCAATTGCTTTACGTAATTGACTTAATCCTATTTCTTATGGTAACGTAACAAAAATTGATTTCAGTTTTCTTGTTAAAAAATTGTTAACAACAGTAATCTCACTAGAGGTTTTGATTTATCTAGAGACAATCAAAACTCGAATGAGATTTAATTTACTATTACACGATTAGAAGAAAGTATATAAAGATTACAAGAAATAAAGTACTTTAATACAATAAACTATTAATTGACTTACTAAAATTCCACTTCACTAATATTAGCTTCATCAAAATGTTTGAACAGAGCCGCCATTTTCAGTTGACTCTCTATGGGGGAAACAAATGACAATCGCAAAGCATGTTTTATAGTAGCGTAAACAATTTCCAATTTGAAATGTTGGCAAACAAAGAAGGAAATGGTAGGGAGGTGATAAAATCATAACAAAGTATATAAAGATTAGTGGAAATAAAGTATTCTAATAAAATAAAATAGAGAGTCATTAACTTACTAAATTCTATTTGACTAATGTTAGCTTCACCATAACGTTTGAACGGAGCCCCCGTTTTCAGTTGACTACCTATGCGGGAAACAAATGACGATCGCAAAGCATGTTTTATAGTACCATAAAGAACTTGCATTTTGAAATGTTAGCAAAAAAAAAAGAAACAAATGCTGGGGAAGCGATAAAAACAAACAAATGCTAGGGAAGTGATCAAATTGTAGCGATAAACAGTCATGATTGGTTGAAACATAACCTTTCATACCGTTTTATTGGTTAAAAGTAACATGATGTAGTAAAAGTGTAATAGTCTACATAAATGCACCTCCTTTGAAAACTTCAGGTAAAGTTGTTAGGGATTTAAAATATTTATACAAATTAACTACCAAAACTAACTCAACCCTTTCCGTTATTTAAAAAAAAATATGTTAGAGAAATATTGGCTTATCTGACATAAGAGGAAACCTAGAATTTAAGAGATCGTGTAGAATTGTACAGTTCAAAATTACTTACCATAAAAATTATATTTGAAGCCAGACAAGTCTTTGGTATTTAATAAAACAACAGACCAGAACCAGAGAAGGGGACTGTGTAATCCTCTTTTAGCCAACTTATAACTTACTGTTCTCAAGCATGGAACTTCGTTATGAGTACTGGTAAGAGACATATTTGAGTCGTTAAGAACATAATTTATGGCAGTGTTTGAGGAGAATGAATTGTGCACTTGAGAAATTCAAGAGAAATGTTTCAAGAGAGAAGGCTAATATACTGCATTTATTCCATTAATAATTTACTCATACGAAGCTCCACTGTTCGTACTCTGTCAGTCATCCTCACGATCTTCTCTCTGTTTCTGAAGACAACAAGGAACATCTATGTAGTTTGCAAATAGAAATTTGTATCTCGTACCAGAATACGCACACTTTCTGTCTTCTAGTAAAGAGGTACCTGTTTTATGACACCATGTAATGCAAATTACTACCCAAGTTGAAAGCTGTCTAAAAAAAATAAACGTGAACTAAACTTTGTACAGTAATGAACGGGAACTTTTGGAATTGGATTTCGAATGTTTCCAAAATGCTTTGGTCTTTCTTTTATTTTTCATTAAAACTCTGAATTTCTTTAATTACAGTCATAACTGTCCATTTTTTCCTATCCATTTTCAATTCATTTTTCTTCATTATCAAATTGTATTTGAAAAAGTTTTACAATTTTATTCATCACCATTCTCTCTAAGCAGATAACTATCCATGGTACTTGAGTGGCACATTTTTGTTACTTTACTTCGTTCAAATATGAGCTTAAAGTTCACAAATCAGTTTTGCTCAGCCCATAACAACATTTTTTCATGAACTTCTTTTCTACACTCTCTTCGATTTCATTATACACGACACTTCATTTATTGTTCTTTCCTTTTAATTAGAAGTTTTGACAGACTTTCTTCTCACTGCTTCCTCTCAGAATGTATGTGTTGTTCATTCGTGTCAATCCTTGTTACTTTATGCCATGTAATGGATTATAGATTAGAGTGGGTAAGTCCACTAAACCCACTGACATTGATCCACTGCGCTACCTTATAATTTTCATAGGGCAAGAAACGGTCAGTAAATGTTGGCAGCAGTCCTCTATCAGGGATTGAGTTCTTTGACACGCTATAAATATATTTTCATTGCCAAGGAAATGAAGAACGTTCATCCAGTATGTTTGATTAGATTAAAACCCTCAAACGCAGTGCTCGGTAGCAAGTATGACTATCATGAGACGACGGTTGTTATGTTGTATGAAAAATTAGGAAAAAAATTGCCTGAAAGCAGATTTTTGGTCCTACCGACTGTACACTATTTTATTTATTTATTTTTTGTTCTCGATAAGAGAACGTTTGGCTGTTTAATTAACCTAGAATGGTTATTATCTATTACATTGTAAGCTAGAAATTAGTGTCTATATCTTAATTATATTTTCGTATTATTATTACCGGTACATTATTGTACATTGGTTCACTTTATTGATTTTATATAGCTCTGATAGTAATGAAATTTCAACCACTTATTGTCAAAGGATACTAAAGTAAATCCTTGCAATATCATTGTAATAGGTTCAATGTTCATTGTTTTGTCCTACAACTCGTATATTCTTCTTTAAAAATATCCTTCCGTTAATAAAAATGAATACAAATCATGAATGTTTTGAGACAATTTAAAATAACTGAATAATTAAGACTATAATATATACAATATATATATTGACATGCCCTGAAAATTTCATAACGCTAAGTTAAGTAGTTTCTGAAAAAATGTCACCAATGTAATTTATCTAAAAAGAAACATTTAAAGTTTAAACATTGATATCTATAAATGAATACAATATAATATTTATTACTCAGTCAATGACAAATCAATGTAAAATAATGACTTATTATATAGTCATTAAGTTTATATACATGAATTACAAAATTGCGAACGTTTTCGCCTATTCAGGCATCCTCAGGCAGAGTTATATAATATCTCAATGTCACATATGTAGCTATTGGTGGTGAGTACTGTTTGAATTAATGATGTACAAGCCATAAATGTAATATTACAGGTAGTAAACTTAAATAATGTTAAAAATGTTAAAACCATTTAGTAATTAAACTTCATAATATGTGGAACTCTTGTTCAGTCCAATGAGTGATGGATATCTGAAATGTATAAAAAATATAATAGAAATGGGAATATCAAATGTAAATTGTAATCGGATTGGATATTTAAAAGTACTCACGTCGTTTAAAATGTGACAACTGCATAGTTAGCAACTCTATGGATTACTATAACATCCTGTGTTTAACCTCCTGAGACCTACTGTATCATATGTGATACAATAGGTTTCTATTTTTTCACGCGCTGTATTCGTAAGAGAGTGCACGAACGCCTACTGTATCTTATTCTATACACTTCGCGCTATACGACAATCATTTGTTTTTACTTCTGACTGTGCACACCAGATGGCAGACACACTTGTAACTTCATCGAAATGGAGGTAGCAGCTGTGATTCCTAAGACATCAGGTTAGTAATAGTTTATATTCGTTATTTTAAACTGAATTATGCTAAATATGTTGTTAACTATATGCAGAAAACATATGCATTTTGAGATATTGATTCTGTAAAAAGCAGTTGCGTACAAGTATGCATTTATTCGATGTATTAGATATGCTACATTGGGTCATTACACATTCTTTCCATACCGATACCGTGAATGTACAATATAAAAACGTTCCTTTGGTAAATTATATTTATCATCTGTTTAAATTTATTCTGATAAATTCTATTTATGCCATCCTTCTTTCTGGCTATGTGGATAGCGATGTGGGCTTCTCAACCCAATTGTCCATGGTTCGATTCCCAGTGTGGCAATGAAAGACAATCTTCCATCAACAGGACTCTGTGTTCTGTGATTCCTTTATTTTCATAATGTGGAAGCGATAGACAAACCATCGCAGTGTCGCTACTGCCTAGTATACCTAGGGCGGGTCGTGGTTCACATCCCTACGGCCTTGCCTAAGGAACGTACCTGCTTTTGGGCAGAGTACCTGATTCTATATATATATTCAACGTGAAATATTACTAACGGTACTTAACTTTAAAATATGCATATAATAAACGATATTTAAACAAGAATAGGCCTATCTTAAATAGCTTTTGTTTCTATTTTTTTAGGGCTGTCTAATAATGAAATTACAGAACTTCTGTACAAAATTGACCCCAACAATTCTGATGTTGAAATTGAAAATGACGACAATGAGGCAGATATTAGGGCTCCAGAACCTAATGAATTGCTGGATGATTTGCGTGAAGATGAAGACAATGATGTGCCAGAAGGTGAAATTACTCCAATTACACCTGGACAAGCCGGAAGTAGCAGAGATCCTTCCCAACGTTGGCGCCATAAAAATGAGTGAGTTGTGAAACTTGAATTTTAATTGTTATGAATAGCTACGCCAAGTCTAAGATTATATGCGACTGAAATCTTTGGAATAGGGTTCTTGTTCCATCAGTAGTAGTTCGTTGGCTCCTACTGATCTATCTTGATTTGGAGGTTCTGTAGGCCTACATGTTTTTGGTCTAGTGGAACCTTCTTTTATGATCTAAACAATTTAGTAAACATGGTCTTATTAAATATAATTTGGTTTTAGGTTTCCTGTGTTACCAGAAATGGACCAAACCTGTAGTACCGGTTTATCTGCCGGATCTTCCGAAATTCCAGAAGTGAAGACTCCATTTTCTTACTTTGAACGTTATTTAAAGGATGACTTTTTTGAGGACATGGCTGAGTTTTCAAACAGAAAATATGTTTTACTAAAGGGTAGATCCTTGAACACTAATGGACCGGAAATAAGGAAGTATTGGGGTGCTAGCATTGCTGCAGCTCTGGTTGGATTCCCTAAAATCCGTATGTGCTGGGATCGTAGGACTAGGTTCCCCTTGATTGCAGATAATATTTCGAGAGATAGATTTTACACATTAAGGAATAGTCTCAAAATTATTGATGACAATGCAGTCAGTGACCTCAAAAAGGAAGACAGGTTTTGGAAAGTGAGGCCTATGTTGGCGAGGGTAAGAAATGCTTGCCTTGAAAATCCTCGACTGAAAGAAATTTCAATAGACGAACAAATGATACCATTCCATGGTCAAGTTCGAATGAAGCAGTTTGTAAGGGGTAAGCCTCAGCCTGTAGGATTGAAAAATTTCGTTATGACGACAACAAGTGGGCTTCCCTTAGATTTTTTAATGTATGAAGGGAAAGGCAAGGAGATTGTGTCAGGAAAGGCTCCACTACCTGAGAAACTAGATGTAGGGGGAAGAGTCGTCCTAAAATTATGTGATTCTTTACCAGCAGGTTCTTCTATCTTCATAGATAGATACTTCACTTCAGTGCCCGTCCTTGAAACTCTCCTATCACATAGGAATATTTTTTGCACTGGGACAATCATGTCAAACCGAATCCCAAGGTCTGTCGAACTGAAAAGAGATAATGAAATGAAACGGGAAGGAAGAGGCTGCCATGATCAAGTTGTGAGGCTGGATGATAAAATGTCAGTCGTTAAGTGGTATGACAACAGACCAATTTATCTAGGCTCAACAATCTGCGGTGTTTCACCCATTGAAGAATGCAGGCGATGGTCTAAGAAAGACAGTGCTTACATCCAAGTTCCACGCCCATATATCGTAAAAATGTACAACACAAATATGGGTGGTGTAGATCTTTTGGATCGAATCTTGAGCAAGTATGCAATGAGGAACAGAACAAAAAAATGGACTGTGAGAGTATTGCACCACTTTTTTTATTTTGCTGTAGCTGCTGCATGGATTGAGTACAGATATGCTGCTCAATTAAACAAATGGCCAAGCAAAGACATATTGTCCTACTTTCTGTTCAAGATGGACATTGCAGAGAATTTGATTTATTATCAAAGGGAGAGAGAGGTTCAACAGGAACATGAGGAAGAAAGCGATGATGCTGAAGAAGAAGATGATGGTGTAGAACAAGCTGGTTCCAAAAGGAAGCGAAGGGCTACTCAATCTCTACCACCTAAAGCAGCAAGAATTCAAAATGCAATTCACATGCCTGAGATGATGCACAATCAACAGAAGAGTAGATCAAGATGCAGATTTCCAGGGTGCTCATCTGTGACATATATCAGATGTACACAATGCAAAGTATTTCTTTGCTTCACTACAGAAAGAAACTGTTTCCGTAATTTTCATATGAAGTAACAAAACTTTAAATCCCTCCAATTTATAACTTTGTTTTTCACGCCTACTGTGTTTGTATTTTAAAAGAAGAGTTATGGCTCATGTTTATAAAGAGTGTTAATTATATATCATTTAATATTATAAGATAGTGTATACACTTATTTCCAGTAAATGTTGCATAATGTACTCCATTTATATTCAATAAAATATTATATACTCTTATTTCAAGTTCTGTATGGTTTGTCTTCCCACAGACCCAATGTATCACATATGATACATGCTTTCGCGCAAAACTGCGTAAAGGAAAAAAATAGTTGTTGACGAAACAATTTTCTACGTGCCTTTAATATCACTAACATTTATATTTCACGAACATGCATAAAAAATCTCAGTCTCAGGTCTCAGGAGGTTAATGTAAATTATCTGTAATGGAATAATAATTAATGTCAATTTTAGTAGAATTTGAAAAATTAATTGGAGGGCTAAATTATGGAGGTACTTACGTAGAGGTGAGACGACCTGCTGCTATTAGGACTGTAACTGGTATGACGTGGGGGAAGTGTATATTCGTGTAAACAACTACGCGGAAGGATATTGCGTGGTGACGGGGTTAGAGGTTGTACAGGGGATTGCATGAGACATTGAGATATTATATAACTCTGCCTGAGGATGCCTGAATAGGCGAAAACGTTCGCAATTTTGTAATTCATGTATATAAACTTAATGACTATATAATAAGTCATTATTTTACATTGATTTGTCATTGACTGAGTAATAAAATATTATATTGTATTCATTTATAGAAATTGACAATCTGAATATTCCATCATGCTTTCTAAGTCATTGATATCTAGTTTATAATGTAGTAGATAACTATTCCAGGTTCAAGAGATTCCTTTTTCGGCACAAACACTTAAAAAGTTACCATCATTAAGAACAAATTTATGGAAATCTGAATTTACAAAATTTTTTATAATTTTTCATTCACAAGGTAACAATCACCTTCCCTTAAAAATGACGTCTTAAAAGATCAAAACCCTGAAATGCCGTATCCGGTAGCACGCATTGTAACTACTAGACGACCGAATACGCTTCCATATTTTAGCATATAGCCGTAATAACCATAATTACTTTTCATTTCCATCTTTCGCCCATGTAATGACAGTAAAATTGTTTATTGACTCATAACTCGCAGTTGTTTGTTGTTTAGTCAACTGTCCGAAGACAGGTCTGAACCTCACAAGTGATCTCATAAGTAATGAGGTAACTAAGCCAGGAGATAATGGTGTAGGGTGTCCAATTCCTTTCCCTCTCCATTGCATACATCGCCGACTAGCTACATATTACAATAATCAGACTTCAGATGTACACAAACAATTATTGTTCTTCCTCTGACACATATCGTCAAGTGAGATATACTGTATGGTAAGGTTGACTAATTCCGTGTCATATTTAATAAAGTCTATATTTGTGCCAAAATTGTAAAAAAAAAATTTCAAATAACACCTAAATTACGTTATTTGGACCTTTAGCTACAGTTTTTACAAAATTCAGTGTCAACAAGTTTGGTATATAATATATGATACTTCGTTTGCTCCTAAATCCGTGACAGGGATCCAAATTCCGTGATAGTGGTTTCCTAATTCCGTGAGTGATATCCTAATTCCGTGATACTAAAATAATCTTCATTAACTGTTCAGAAAACACATGTGTATTTGGAAAAACATATTAAAGTGATGGTATATTGTTTTAATATGGATTAAGCAAGAAATTACAACATAGAAAAAGGGCCTAAGTGACAAATTTCATAGAAAATACTTGTGTAACTACAGGAATACATATTACATATTAATATATTATAAACAAAATAAACTGAAAGTTAAATTCAATACAAAACTTAATTTCAATACATTGAATTATTATAACACAGCGGAGTGCTAGAGAGCCGACCTTGTATTCGGGAGGTTCGGGGTTCGATCCCAGGGGACGGCAATCCTAACTGAGGTTTTTCATGGTTTCCTCAGTTATTTCCAGGCAAATTCCGGGATTGTACCTCTTGAAAATCCGGCCATGGACGGCAATCCTTCCCTTAATCCTTTCATACATGTGAGTGAATACTTTGTAATGTCTTAAATGTTTGTGTTGTATCGGAGGTAGTCCTGGCATTGAGCTGATCCCTCATCTGGTGATGCCCTCCATGTCCTTGTGTGGTCAAAAAAGTATGTATGTGATCCATAGATTAATTCCTCTCCCGACAGGTCGCGGCCCTGTAAGACCCGTGTGGCGTGGGTCGTATAATGAACCTAAAAGGGAGAGGTTAAGCCAAGGTAAAGAAAGAAAGAAAGAATTATAACACTATTATTTCTCATTATTTATATTCCTAACAACAGCAGTAATCAAGTTAAATATATGCCCCATTATTTTATTGTAATTATAATTGATGTTTTCTATAACTTATTTATATTATTATTTCCACGAACTATTTTCTTTAATAGCATTAATTTTGACAATTTAACGTTGGCATCACTGGTAGAATGAGTCAGGAAGGACAAATATGAAAATAAATCCGAAAATGGGAAAGCTCCTGTAGCAATGTTATTGTCTCATAATGTTTAAATAATCACACACACTAATTCAGCTGACTATAATCTACAGTAATATATCATTTTTATAATGCTACATTAATTCTTACCTCAAATATAAAATGTTTCTTCAGGAGCGGTCACAAGAGAAAAAAAAACTTACTGGTCAACCACCTTTCAGTGAACAAAAGCTTCTCCAGTCGACTGCTTCTATTTAAAAGGCGGGTAGTGAATAGAATTGAAAAGAAGACATCTCCTGGCATCTGTTAGATATTTCAAAAACTTAGAAGTCACGGACCACATCTCCATGGCAGTCAATTGAAATTTTATCACGGGATTAGGGGTATCACGGAATTAGGTACCTTTACCCTACATATCAGTCAGAACTTCAATCAGAGGCGAATTCACAGTTATTATGTTAAAATTAATTCCAGATAATAATAATAATAATAATAATAATAATAATAATACTTATTGCCGGAAAAAAAAATATATATATATTGCTTTTTAATATACAAAACACTCTAGCACCACGTACATACCCGTGCTCAGTCGGCATTCCACATAATGTAAATACATTTTATTAAGTAGCAGAGTGAAAAGTTAAAAAAAAAAAACACAGATATCACAATAATTTAACTTTGAATTTTCTCTCTAAACAGTAATTTGTAATTATTTTTTTAATATGGAGCATTAGCAAATTGTATATATGGGATTTTAGCTATTATCTATATATATAATTTTAACTGGTAATGGAAATTATGGGAAAACGGCTGAACGGATTTTAATAAATGGCCCCTCATTTTGAAGCTTGGAACCCAAAGGTTTTCGGAAAAGTAGTAGTTTTCAGTGAAATGTCAATTTTGCTACATCATTTTCCTATTTTCCAAAATCCATCTGCTGTCAGTTTTGAGAACTAATGTTATTGAATCACGGCCGACTTGATTGAATTTCAGAACAAAACACACACTACAATAAACAATAGGCTATTACACGAAGGCCATGACCTGCAGGATTGCCGACATATTTAGAGCTCAATTCAATTTGTTATTAAAAACTGATTCTGTAGTGTATAATTTTTTGAGTACAGCTGTGTATTGGATATTCAAATCTACGAAACTTGAGGTGGTTTGATGACATTGTTACCATTAGAAATTAAATATTATTATAGTTAATATCATGATGCGTCTATTTTTCATTAATTGTACATAATATTGATGCTATACTGATGACATGAAAGAGAAACGTTTTGAGGTTATGCAAGTAAATGTAGAGAATATCTTAATTTAGATCTTCATTTCTATAATTTACTGAGTGGCTGCTATATATAACTACAAAACTTAAGTAAGATAATAATATTGTTATTAAAAATCAAATATTTTTATACTCATTAACCCAGTGGGGTTGGGTCTTTTTTCCATATACTTAATGGCGGTGTAGTGTAGATATTGATATGTGTCATTGTCTTCAGTATTGGCTCGAGAGAGCGCAAAAATTATAGTTCCTAAGGAAAGAACAAAAGGTATTACTTACTGATAAAATAAGAGGTCTAGATAATTTTGTAGTCTCCAGATCATTTCAGCAAGATCTCTTAGTAGGATAAAATGATTTTACGCTCTACATTTCAAGTTCTACATGCAGCAGCTATACGAAAATGCTATTGTTCGAAAGCTTAGCAAACCTGACATTTTTTTAACTTTTGCCTACAATCCACAATGACCTGAAATAGCTACTGCTATCGTCCAGACATTGATACTTGCGTTTTCGTGTTGAAACTCAAAAACTGAAGTTGGATAGGTTCAAGAAAAAGTATTTGGCCTAAAAAATCCATTCAGAGGGAGTATGTTTCATTATTATGGAAGCAAATAACTATCAAAAAGACAAGTATTCTTCATTGAAAATAAATCTGAAAAATTTTTATTTGAACGTCTAACGAACTTAGTTTGAAGCAGCATTTGCTGCACAAGCCACTAGTCATATTATAAAGCCTTAGACCAAAGTTGCTACTGTGATTATATGCTACAGTTGTGGTACATTTAGGTACTGTCAAGCATATGTTGTCTGATCTTTTGGTTTCATATATATGTGAATATAAATTAAATATAACTTATTTCGGTTGTTATGAACGATTTCAATAATACATCGTTATAAATTTAATTGAAGTCAAATACTTTAAATTCTGAATAAAACAAAATAATTCCATCATTTCCACAGCAAATTCTTTCTCTCTGTTCTGACCTGAATTTTAGTTATAAGTTGCTTTTGAGAATTTATCTATTTTGTCAATAAATAACATGAAAAACTCGATTGTCATTTTTTAGTTTTAACACTAAAAAATTAGTCACCGCTGTGGAGTAACATCTGATCGTGAAGTGAGCGGCCCCTGGCTCAAATCATGGCTGGGGCAAGTTACCTGAGCGATGTTTTTTCCGGGGTTTTCCCTCAATCCATTAAGTGCAAATACTGGTTAACTTTTGGGTCTGGACCCTGGACTCATTTCACTGGAATTATCACCTTCATCTCATTCAGACGCTAGATAACCACGGCAGTTGATAAAACGTCGTAAAATAACCGACTTAAAAATATAGCAACATCTATCTGTAATAGCTTTTAGTCCAGTATTTATTTGCAGTGGTGTCAGAAGTCACCGGTGACAATTCTGGCTATTCCCTTCCACGAATTTTCAAATAAGGTTAATTGAATTTTATTTTTACATTCATGCTGATGCTTCACAATGTTAACGTGGACTGGTTTGAGTCTGCCTGAACGTGCATAACAGAATGAGATACAGATATCTGGGTGCCGGGTCATTGTAGTTTCAACGACATGAAAAGCCTATAAACTTGCTCGATAAGAGGCGGCATTTAACTTTATAGGACCAGAGGCGGCTCTTTGAAAACTAAATGTTCTGTCATAGAAGCAACTGAGAACGTGTCCAAAGAAGAACACTGCAAGATTTGGGTATGCGCCCCCCAAAACAGACATCGCAAATTATTTATCCGTAGGCCATGCAAAAAAGGAGTTGAAGGCCTACTTAAGTATACACTAGACTTTATCTAAGGACAATTACTGCTTTTATAATAGTTCATGCTTCTGTTACAAAAGAATATCAAAATTATGGGGTTGGTTAGTAAAGAGTATGTCTTTGGACAGTTTAGGACTAGATGATTTTGACTTGTCACCATTAAAAAGAATTTGTTTCAAGGTTACACATTTATTTATTTATTTATTTATTTATTTATTTATTTATTTATTTATTTATTCATTTATTCATTCAATTATTCATGTATTCATGTATTTATTTATTTATTTATTTATTTACGGAAGAAGGACCCATAGGCTTATTGTGCTTACCACTTCTATTCTATGAATGATTTTGTACGTATATAGCAGGGCGCACCCGAGCTAAGGTAATAATGTCAATGATATTTGAATTAATGATGGCGAAATGAGTCCGAGGTCAAACGCCGAAAGTTACTTGCATTCTGCTTCACTTGGTTGAGCAAATACCTCGGGAAATAATTCCATCCAGATGACTTGTCCTAACCAGGATTTTAACTCAGACCTGCTCGTTGACGGTCAGACATGCAAGTCGTTACTCCATAGCGGTAGACTTGATAGAGTTGTTTAAACATTTCATTCAACACAGTACCTGTCTTACAATTATATCGGTATTCTAAGTTAAAATTTTACAACAAAGATAATCGTAATATGGGATTAAACATTGCACTAACAACAGTACCTATGAAATTTTACATCAAACATTATTGTAACATAGGCCTTCCATCCTTTTTATTTTCCATTTCTATTCATTTTCTCTCCCTTTTATTTCTCTGCGCTTTTTACTACATTTTTATTTTTTTCCCTTCATTCCTGACTCTGTGTTACCCTGTATATCCTTTTAATCTCTTTCGTTATTTCTTTTACTGTTTCTTTCTTGTTTCTTCTTTTTTTCATCCGTAGATTTGTTTATTTTTTATTTTTTAGTATTCTACTTGTTACTTACTCTCTTTTTTCTTTTCTTAAACATATCACTCTTTCTTTTTTTATTTTCAGTTGGTTATTTAACGACGCTGTATCAACTATTAGATTATTTAGTGTCAATGAAATTGGCGATAGATAGAAGGTATTCAAGGAGATGAGGCCGTGGATTTGGCATAGATTATCTGACATTCACCTTACGGTTGAGGATATCCTCGGAGAAAACCCAACCAAGTAATCATCTCTACCGGGAATCGAACCCAAGCAAACGCGCCTGCTGGACTGAGCTGTCCCGGTGACCCCATTTCTTCTAATATTTTTCTTTCTCCAGCTCCTCGTCATTTCCTGTTTCCCTGAATCTTTTCTTTCGAAAACTGTCGAAATAGAATTGAATTCAAACGCAAACTTACTAGGCACTTGGTCAGTAATTGAGACTCGTTCGGACATGGTTTCTTGTAAATAGTTCTCTTAATCTATCACAAAATATTTCAATATCCGGTAATTTTATCACTGTAGAATTTTGTTATTGTAGGTTTAATTTGTAATTCAGTAAATACAAAAATATTCTTTGTTCTTAACTTCTATGATCAAATGTCTAGCTTTCATTAATCAGGTAATCTTGTTGTACTTTAATTTTTATTGTAATTGTAATTGTAAATTTAATATTAATTGTAATTTTATTGTTCATATTATAGTTGTGATACCCTGGTAGAGGGGCAGAGAAGGCCTGACGACCTTACCTCTACCAGGTTAAATAAATAAATACTAAATAAATAAATACTAAATACTAAACATTTCATTCAGTACAGTACCTGTGTTACAATTGTATCTGTATTTAAGTTAAAGTTTTACACCAAAGATTATCGTAATATGAGATTAAACATTGTATTACGAGTGGTACCTATGAAACAGTAACATTTTAAGTTAAAATTTTACATCAGACATTATTGTAACATAGGCTTAAATATTTCATTTCGTACAGTACCTGTGTTACAGTTGTACCGGTATTTGAAGTTAAAGTTTAGAACAAATATTATCGCAATATGGAATTAAATATTGCATTAAGAGTGGTAGGCCTTACCTATAAAACAGTAAAATTTTAAGTTACAATTTTACAACACATATAATTGTAATATAGGCTTAAACATTTCATTCATGACAGTTTGTGTTAGAGTTCTACCGTATTTTAAGTTAAACTTTTATAACAAAGGTCGTAATGTAGGCTTAAACTTTTAATTAAGAGAAGTACTTGTGTTACAGTAATACCAGTATCTTAAGTTTAAATTTTACAGCAAAGATTATTGTAATAAATGTTCAAACATTTTATTAAGAATAGTGTCTGTCAAACAGTAACATTTTAAGTTAAAAGTTTACAGGTAAGATTATGTTTACTCTTTTATAATACAGAACAAAGCCCTATTCTTGAAACCATTCTTTTATGTGTGTGTGCTTCTTTTGATGCGGCGTCAACTGTTTTCATTGTACAGCACCACGCGCCACTAGGCCTACTCTTCTTCAAGTCTGGCTCATTACACAAACTCCGTACTCACTCATAGGTGACACCAATAAAGCATCACTCATGAAGCAACTAAGCCAGGAGATAATGGGTTAGAGTGGCTAGTTCCTTTCTCCCTCCATCACTAGTAACATATTACACTAATCAGACTTCAGTTGTATACAAGCAATTGTTCTTCCTCTGACACATATTATTGTTAAATGAGATGTAGGCTGATAATAAAGATACTTATCGGCCAGAACCTCGATCAGAGGTTATAGAATACATTATGAGGAAATTTAATGTAGATTTCATAGTTTCTTTAAACACGAATAATACATCATCTTCCTCAGCATTTGGATTTAAGCTCGTGAAACATTTCTGAAGTGGATACTCAAAAACTATAATAATGTTCTTCATTGTTTCAATGAGATCTATGGTGATAACTGGAAAATTCAGAAATCAGTTATGCCGCCATGTCGCATTAGGGCCTACCTATGCATAACGGTACAACATTATCAACTTCGTAGTTTATTCGAAATGTATTACACCTGTTTCCTGAAATCATTAAATTGGCTGACACTCTTATTAGTATCGATTTCCTTCAAGTTTGATGATGATTTCGTTCTCCAGACAGAAAAAAATTAAATTTGGTCTGTATTTTCAAGGAAAATTAATAAATCAGTATCTATATTCTCTCATACGTAATCACTCATTCGAACAAGAATATTACAACAGTTATCATAGTGTATAACCAAATAGAATGAAAAAATATCCTGCAGTGTAATGAAAAGACTTTTCTCCTGAGAAATGTTTCACAGTAAAAAGAAATATTATGCATATAAGGTACAATAAGTACTTACTGCAGTCGTCTTCCTCTGCGGTGTAGTGACTGAAATTCTTGCTGTCATAATCGAAGTTCGCGGGCTCAAACCCGGCCGGTGACTATGAACTGTGAGTACTATGTCGTAGATTTACGGTCTCTAAAAGAACCTGTCTCCTACAGAGGATTACAGGATAAATTTGTGAGCCATTCCACACCTACGTTTAAATTTCAATACTGAAGAACCTGTTCATACTGTAATGAAAACTATTTTAACAATTTCTTTGCATATCTATATAATTTAATTTAGATTGTAAGAATTATAACTATTTTATTATTATTATTATTATTATTATTATTATTATGTTATTATGATTTTATAATGGAATTTTGTATGATAACACAGGTTTCCTCAACCAAAAGATATATTGTTTCTCCAGTTCTCTCGTTCTAGCCAGTCTTAATCTGTCAGGTTTCCTTTCTGCATAATCTTCTTCATTCCCTCTGTCGTGTGGATTGTGGTCTACCTTTCTTCCTTCCGGTTTCCAAATTAGGGTTCTCTATTTAATCTACTGTATGTTCTCCTCTCATAATATGCTCGTACCATCTTTAGCAAAATCTTTTGTAATACGCATTTTCTTCCTGGTATTTTCCCCCCTACTTTATAAATTTTTGCCCAACGCGCCTTAGACAACCCATCTCTGTCACTGTCAAACTGTTTATATGTTTTTATTTAAGTGTCCAAGCTTCGGTTCCATACATTAAAATACTTTTGACTATTGTGTTATATATTAATATTTTAGTTACTTTAATAATATTTCTGCTCCATAGGATTGGATATGCATACTAATTACTTTCCTTGTTTCAATGATACCTCTTTCTATATCCAAACCAGGTGATCTATTTCTTTGAATAACTGATCCCACATATTTAGAAGTTTGCATTTTCCTAATTTTTTACAGTTTTTTTCTACGTCATCAGAAACATCCGTGCTTAGATACTCTGTTGTCCAAAATTAATTTTCAGTCCCCATTTTGAATTATTATTATTATTATTATTATTATTATTATTATTATTATTATTATTATTATTATTATTATTATTATTATTATTAATGTCTGAATAATTCTATTGTGTTGCTGAAAAATGAATTTTGAAGAAAAATGATTGTTTAATTCTGAATGTATGAACTTTGATTATTTTCATCTGTTACGGACCTATAGGTATACAGATAAAAAATATTATTGATTTTTCTATCGATGTTTTATTTTCATTGAACTTCCATTCCTGATAAAATTTTTGCAATATCTATGTGAAGATTTATTCCGTGACTGTTACCTTTAGCCACAAGTACATCAAGGGGAAGTCACTGCGACTATTGAAGGAATACAACCGTATTCTTCACGTTTACTCTACCTAAATCACGATAAATAATTCCTGTAGCGCATTATTTCATAACATTAATTCTGAGTTACGTAATATGATACAGCAATAAATCAACTACGGGCTATTCCATATGATATCGATCAGTAAAAAACCTCGAATTTTTTTGTACTCTAATTTTTTTCCCTATTTACACAAGGTACTGAGGGGAGTACATTTTCAAAAATATACTATCGAAAGTCAAGCGGTTTTAGTATTATTGAGCGACAAATTTAGCGTATTTTATAAAAACAAGCATCTTTCAGCGCTGAGAACTCTGGAACCATTTACTGCAGAACATTGAACGAGAGATTATTTTGAAGCTGACATTTGGTAGGTTATGTTAAGAAATAATCCTTATTTTTATTGTACACAGAGAGACAGATAATCTGATTTTACTCGCTTTTAGGCTTTTTGGCCATTTGTAAAAATGTAAAAAATTATTGAGAAAAAAACCTTGCATTATTAAGAGGGATTCGGCATTGTTTGCTTAGTGGTACGGCAATAAGATTCGAGGGTATTAAATAAATTATTTTCACACTACTAGACTTGAACGGCGCAGTACCGCACGCACTGGTCGAGAGCTGAAGATAAGCGAGCGTTGGGTGTCATTTTACTCCTGTGTTTATGAAAAACTGCGATAAAGCTAGCACAGCCGTGACTGCTAGACGACACATCACGTGTTTGTCTCCTGGCCTTGGTTGTCTCGGCTAGCTCCCGTCTCACAGTCAGCTGGTTAGTTCACGCGCGTACTATTTATTTTCTTTATTTGATATTTTAATACTTTCTTATCAACATACCATCAGTAAAAATATGTGTTTATTTGTACTTTCAATGCGGAATCTTAAATATATATTTTAAAAATATTTTTTCCTAGCCAAAGGCGTCTTAATGAGTAAAAATCTAAATTTCTCCATTTCCATAAAAAGTAAGAAAATCTGTTTATATGTCAATATAAACTTTAATTTCTCAGCATCAAAATAAACTATGATTTTGATCACTGGGTGAAAGGGTTTCGGAGCTACAACAGTTTAAAGTTGCTAATTTTATGCAAAAATGATAAATTTAAATATTTTTAATTTAAACACTATGAAGTTCTGATGTCTCAAACTTTGTACAAAGCATTGTATCACAGTTCCCTACGTACAAAAAAAGTTTAATTGTATTTAGAAATTGTAAGGTCAATTTTCTCTATATTTCGGTCGATTTGAGATGGAATAGCTCGTTCATTGATGAGATTTATCATATAAGTTACCATTGAATGAAATACAACTGTCAATACAATTAGTAAACATACATGTTGCCACAGTTACGTAACGTATCCTGTCCTGAAAACATCTTATGAAATGATAGATCTTCCGCTAAGTGTGGGTTCATCCGAAACCTTACAAGCATGTTCTTTGCAATATCACATAACGTATTTTGATACATGTACCATAATTTTAAAGTTTGATATTCACATCTCCCTATATCAGGAACAAGTCTATTAAGGTCATTTCATATAACAATGTCACATAACCGATTTTGCACACATGAATTCCGGCCAAACACCCTCAAAACAAAATTATGGCTCGTTCATAAAGCAGTAGTAAACTATTCAGTCTATTACCTCTTGAATATATATTTAAAATGACTATGCTTGATTTTCACACGCCTTAAAATCATTTAATCATAAAGACATGAAGTAAACTCGTCTGCGATTTTTGGCATCTGATTTGTTCAATAAAAATCAACCAAAGTGTAAATTTTTTAAATAGGCCTATTTACTAATAGCTCATACATAGGCAACTGTAAATGTACGGACACAGGTTTCCATAATTATTTTCATTTTGTGCTCCACTTGTGAAACAGGTCTGAATTTGATGACGAAACAGAGGAATGGAGATTGGTATTATTCCAAATGACCTGCGGACACACCAAACTGATCATGACAATTAGGGCTCAGATTTCTAGGTAAATAGATATAGTATTTTGTTTTCTAATATTTAAGATCTCCAAACTTAAATGAAAATTTCAAGTTTTAACCTTAGGTTTCAAAACACCGATTTGTATATCACCATAAAAATTCAGATCACCATAAAAATTCACACTTTTTATATATTTATTTTAATAAATATTCAGAATTATATTTTATAAATCTTATTGCATACTTTGTTATATAATATGTAGGTAAATGAATATTCTGACTGTTTTCGGAGTTGAAATTTCATTCCGGATGTCCCTATAAATTGTAACGTAGGAGTGATGAAATGTTGCGCAATAGACTGATGAAACATGTTGTTCATCTCTGCTGACGCAAGCATCAAGTGATAGGACTTCCCCCACATCTAGACTATTCCTCATTTATCGACTCAACAGCATTTCATCACGCTTCTCAGTTGTTCAGGTCAGTCGCAGATAGTACGATTGAAACTTAACTCGTAATTAAGGTGCCGCAACATTTGGCAAAGTGAAATATTTCCCATTTTCATAGCTCGTAAAAATCCTAGCCCTCGTGAAAATGATGGATTCAAAATATGCTTAACAAAAAATATACAATAGAAAACCTCCAGGAATATTTGAAATCCAAGAATGCAGAAAGTAATAGGGGTAAAGAAGAACACAGAGTTCTCTAACAGATTCTGACCACTGCGGCATTACAGAAAACGAGAATGCTGAGGCCTTAGGAAAGAAAGAAGAAAGAAAATATCCTACCGCACCGTTAAAACATAATTCAGAGAACTTGCAGCACAACAGAGATAAGGAACCTCCAGCGAGAACAAGGCAATAACAGAAGAAAGGGTCAATCACTGCCATACGTGACCGGCCGAGGAGTGAAACTGGCGACTAGCTACACAGAACTGCCTGGAATAACCCTTGCAGCCTACCCACGTATTCTGCACGCTGCATAGCGGAGTATTTGCTCTCACAAAGTTCGGTAAAATTATTTTATTGGATTTAACGAAGAAAAAAATATACTTTTGTTAATGATATAAAATTACTCTTAAATATAAATATAAATAAACACACAATACAATAAACATTGTAAGTATCAAAATGACGTAAGCAATTTTTTATAATAATCATCCCCATTATTTTTCGTGAAGTCCATGTGTTCTTTTTATTTTTCCTCGTCCTTAACAATTAAGACTTCATCAATTGGCGGAACCGTAGCTCCTGGGAATAAAAGTTCTAAAGTTTCTATGGAAAATGGTTTGGTTTTCTTTTGTCGCCCAGATCGTGAGATAGTTGTGAAATTAATAGAATTCTTTCGTGTTTCCCACAAATGTAACACTTCACGGTGGAAGAGATACTTGTTGCAGCATTGCAAACCTTACAATGGACCACAGTAATGTATATTACATAGTAACCGAAGAGGAACAAGAGAACTACTTTACCTATTTCTTTTCGAAATTTTTGTTAAACTTTGTTAATAATATAAAGCAATACGTTGATAACTGTAAAAACTTAGCTTCATACTCTTCCATTTAAAACCTTATATTAAAAAATTGCATATGAATGCAGAAGGTTTGTCTTCTTTAATAATTAGAATATAATCTAAATTTTGCAATGTCAATACTCAACATTCATTCATTCATAGTGTTCTGTCCAAGGGCAGGTCTTTCACTGCAAACCCAGCGTTCTCTGGTCTCTCCTATTATCTGTCTTCCTCTTTGTCTCCTCATATCCATATATCTTAATGTCGTCTATCATCTGATATCTTCTTCTGCCACGAACTCTTCTCTCGTTTACCATTCCTTCCAATGCATTCTTCAGTAGGCAGTTTCTCCTCAACCAGTGATCCAACCAATTCCTTTTCCTATTTATAATCAGTTTCAGCATCATTCTTTCTTCATCCACTCTTTTCAACACAGCTTCGTTTCTCATTCTGTCTGACCATTTCACACGCTCCATCCTCAACCATACCCACATTTCAAATGCTTCTAGTCGCTTCTCTTCACTTCGTCGTAATGTCCATGTTTCTGCCCCATGCAATGTTACACTTCACACAAAGCACTTCACTAGTCTCTTTCTTAGTTCTTTCTCCAGAGGTCTTTTTCTATTAAAAGCTTCCTTTGCCATTATTATTCTCCTTTTGTCCTCTTGGCAGCAGCTCATGTTACTGCTTATATTGCGTTTACCCCAGGTATATGAAGCTGTTCACTTGCTCTACTGCCTCATTTATAATTCGCAGGTTTACCTTCTTCACTTTTCTTCCTATGACCATGGTCTTCGTCTTGTTGGTATTTATCTTCATTCCATACTGCTCACGTCATTTAGCTACAATAACATATCCTTTAGTATCATCTCCTCTTCTGCCATATCATCAGCAAATCTTATACACTTTATTCATCTTCCTCCTACTATCACTCCTTCCATGTTCTGAAACAGTTATTCTCTAAATCCTTGCAACAAGATAGGTGATAAAGGGTATCCTTGTGGTACTCCTCTCCCTATTTCACTTCCTTCACACATTTCTTCTCCTATTGTGACTTTGAATAGTTGTTTATATAAAGGTTACTGAATAGCCTCCTCTCTTTCCAATCCTCTCCAATTTTCTCTAGGACCCCCCCACAGTTTATTTC
This sequence comes from Periplaneta americana, assembly GCF_040183065.1. Lineage (NCBI taxonomy): Eukaryota > Metazoa > Arthropoda > Insecta > Blattodea > Blattidae > Periplaneta > Periplaneta americana. The sequence goes on along the minus strand of NC_091128.1, from coordinate 23,353,137 downwards.
AATCCACTCTGTTAAACGCCTTTTCTAGGTCCACAAATACTATTTACACTTCTTTATTCTCCTCTAGGTATTTTTCGCCGATTGTTCGTCGCAGTCTACTATCTTCGTGAAATCTTTAGGTCAATTGCCTTTCTCATATATTTCGTTGCATAATGATAGAACTTGCTTCTTATCTTCACCAAAGGATTTCACTAATTCAATGGGGATCTCATGAATTCCTCTTGCTTTCTCATTCTTAATTTCCCTAAGCTCTACTGCAACTTCTTCCGTTTTAAAATAGAAAATCCTTTTTTGTCTTCTGATACGGCTGCTTTGTTTTCTATATCCAAGTCTTCTGGACGATTCCCTGTCTCATATAACTCTTCTACAAATTTCGTCCATATGTTCAATATTCCTGGCCTGTCTGTTATTTCATTTCCGATTTCGTCCTTTATCAACCACATGAAATTGCTTTTCTTATTTGTGAAGTCTAAACATGTTGCATCGGGTACATTAAATTAGATCTTTCTTTTCTCTCTATTTCCTCTATTTCTTTAAAGTTCTCTTTTATCCATTCTTCCTTCGACTTATCATTTTCTCTTCTAAGTTGGTTATTAAGTTTCCTGTAGTTTCTTCTACCTTCTTCTGTGTTCATGTTTTTCCATTTTCTTCTTTCCGCCATCTTCTCAAACATTTTTCCTGTGATCCAAGGTATCGTAATGATCACACCTTCTGTGTATCCTATTGTTTCTTCTGCTGTTGTCTGTATACAGCTTTTTAGATGAGTCCAACACTCCTTATATTAATCTCAGGTGTGGATTCTAACGTAGTGGCTTTCACTTGAAAATTTCCTTCAAATCTTCTTTCCTCTTCATTCTTCAGTTTTTCCATGTTCAATTTATTCGTCACCTGTCTTCCTCTTATCTTCTTCAGACGAATATCTACTTCGCCTAACAGGAGGACATGATCTGAGTTAAATCTGCTCCTGGCAAAGTTTTCGTATTTCTTAAGTAACAATTTCGGAATTTTTCCTGTACCAGTATATAATCTATCTGGTATCTGCTTTCGTACTGTGGGTATGTCCAAGCGTTTCGTCTTCGTTTATGTTGCTGGAATAATGTATTTCCAACAATCATTGCATTTCTTTTACAAAAATTTGCTGAAGATTCTCCTCTGTCATTTCTTTTTCTCAATCCAAAAAAAAAGTACTAAGTACTGTACTATATGACATAATTGGAAATTATGTATTTTAATGCTTAAATAACAGTGTCAAAAAGATATTTTTTACTTTCTGTAAATGGATAAATAACAATCTTAGTGTGCTGCATACCTCCTTCTTTCATTTCCACAGCACAACTGAGTAGAGATATGAACAAGTCGAGCAAGATGTTGTGGTGCAATAGAGAATTCGGAGAACTAATACGTGTGGGATAAGTAAACACAGTACTACATTCATTCTGGCTATGTATTTGTTGGTGGAAGCTAATATTTATAATATGGTTGTCGTATGACATCCTGCTTATCGAGCTTTAAGAAAAAATAACTTTTTTTTAACAAGCATTGGGATTGTCGACTTATGAACACATTTTTCTTACAAATATTCCACTGTGCGCCTGGCAGGAAATTTATAGGAAATATCTGGTGAGATTCCGGTATTACGCATTGCAAATGAAAGGAAGGACAAAGTAATAGAGTGTCAAATGGTACGGTATAATAAAGATGCATGATACAATCAATATATACGACATTTTAGTAACAAATATATAAATAAATTGCCCTGTATACGAGTAATATGAAATTGAAACTGAAGTAATATCACTAAGAGTTTCTTTAAATAGTGTTTAACATTTTCGTAATATATTCACAGTTCGTATGGGTGCATAACTTGGAAATTGACAGCCACATATAAATGCAATCGCCCTTTCCCTCTTTTCTTGTTCTTGTATTCCCTTTGTTCTCCTTGTAATCGTCATATTCCCCCTTTTGATCGCTCACATTGTGTCCTCTTTGTTGTCTTGTATTCCCCTCTTCTTTCAATTATTGTCCGTGTTTTCCTTGTGTTCTACTCGTTCTCCCATGTTCCCCTTGTTCTACTTCACTTCCTTTGTTCTCCTTCAATCCCCTTGTTCTGTTCCTATTCCCTTGTTCCTCTTGTTTTCTGCTGGTACTCGTTCTCTTCCAGCTCTCCCTGCATTCGCTTTGTTCTCGTTTACTTGTCCTGGTTCTCCTTCTATTCCATTTTACTCCTTGCCTTTCCCTTGTTATTTCCCTCGTTCTCCTAATGTTCTCCTCTATTCTTCATGTTCTCTTTATATTTCCCTTATTTTCATTATTCCTTGTTTTATTTCTCGCTCCACCCCCAACTTAATGCTCAGAAAATATAAGCAACATAGTAACGCTTGAACCTATTGGTTCTTTTTATTCTTGTCATTATAAATTTATTGTTTTCTGTTTACTTGCTGCTCAGAATTAATGTACAATACAAATTTTTATATCAAAGTTCTGTAATATTGTAATTATACAAGACACATTTGTTAATGTATTAAATGTTTTCTCCGAATGTAGCAAGTGTTCATTATAACAGATTTTTAAATTAGGTAAGATAGTCTATTTTAACTCATACAAATATTATAATTACAATTTACATGTAACTGCTATTATTATTATTATTATTATTATTATTATTATTATTATTATTATTATTATTATTATTATTATCATTATCATTATTATTATTATATTATTATTACTATTACTATTATTATTATTATTATTATTATTATTATTATTATTATTATTGTACAAAAATTTAAAACAAATTTTAGCTGTTGAACTTGCTTGTTGAAATTTCGAATGAAATATAAGTTTGAGAGAATTATAGGTACTATAGGCTACAGAATCACACCAACGCACGAATATATTATAGAAGAGACAAATTCTCATATCCGTACCGGGAATCGAAGCCGGGTCCACTACATTTGTAGCCGGAATTGCTACCATTTTAGCCACAGATTCATCCTCTACTACGAATATATGGCAGAGAACATACGTTCGTTATATTGGCTGACGGATAGTGAGAACAACCCCATTAAAAAGATTCGGTGAACAGCAAGAAAGCTGCCATAAAGCTGTACTTACACAGCTACTAATAGTTCGAATTTGCATTAATAAGGATTTGACTCCGGTGATTGCCAGAACTTTCTTGTTACACTAACATAAGAGTTTGGTGAAATAGATTTTGTAGATTCCTATTAATCATTCATGCATCTATACAGAAAGACTAGCAAAAGGAAATTCAATATACTCTGTGGACGTTACATCTTCTAACGATGTAAACAACAGCAGATTGTGAAAGGAGAGACGTAGAGAAGAAATCCTAAATTTTGACAGATTTCTGAACCTAGTTTATGAAAGGCAACGAGACGGAATCCTATCTGCAACGAGAAACAGCGAAGAAATATATAAGCTGGGCTACCAACGCCTCAAATACCCGCACATGTAAAGGGCTGCCAGTTCTTTTTCATCCCAGACAGACTTCTGTAAAAAAGAAAAAGGAAGTTCATTTTGGGGGAATGTGGGAGGAAGAGTTATATAACACAACACTTTATAAAAGTTATCTACCCTACTGAAAACGATATTACAATCTTAAAATATTTACAGACATTAAAATTACTGCGCATATAAATATATTTCACAGTAATGGATGACAGGTGAGGAGAAGATGCGGGTTTATGAATTACAATATAGCGCTCCGCTGGATACAGAGTTTTGCGAATCACGGGGCAGGCAGGGCTTGCAGCATCAATATGAGCCAAGGAAAATATGTACAAATTCTCTCTCCGCTTCATAGCTATAAGTTAACGACTGAGGAAACCAAAGCAATACCTGTATCCTAGCGTTTGCTAGAAAGTTCGTTTTTCAAACTTTAGAATTGTTTTTGCCCTAAACGTGCACACAAGAGGGAACACTGAATATATAGATTGGAGTGTAATATGTCACCCAATTTATTCATGATGATTAATCACCATTATTCTAGATGCAATAGATTTGTACTAAAAACTGCCCTTCGAAAGTTTTACACTTATTTTTATCACTTTCTTATTTCTTTTAAACTTTTGGAATATCCGCCAAGAAATTTCCGATTCCAGTAGACGAACAACCTATGATTTTCATTTTCTTTCATTTTATTTGTTAATTTGAAAATTTGAAATATCCTATTTTTTTACTTAACTAGCTTTGTTTTCATTCCTCAAATTTTTTATACATTTTTAAATTTATTATTAGAATATTTTAATTTAACCTTCCCAATCAAGAAAGTAAAACTGAATAATAGTAAAAAACAAGAAAACAAATGGTATTCAGAAGAATTAAAACAGGTGAAAACCCAACTACTAATACTACATCACATCAATAAGGAGACTGGTCTGCCCATGGCTAAAAATAAAATAAATGAAATTAAGAAACAGTTCAGAAGCCAATTAACTAGAGCAAAACTTTATTAGAATACTAAATTAATCGTAAACTCTGATAACAAGACAGTGTAAAACTGCCTGGAATTTCATAAATAGAGAAAGATCCAGTAACACTCAAAATCATATAAACAATCATAATATATCGCCGGAAGAAATCAATGAATTTTTCATTGACTCAGTGGACGTAATCAAATCCAGAATTCAACGTTCTGAACTATCTCCTATGGATATACTAAGCAGAAATGACAAAATCTCTTGTACTTTTAAATGGAAAGATTTCATCACCGAGCAGGTATGAGGTACAATAAATACCTTGAAAAAATCAAATTCAAAAGATCTTTATGATATGTCAAATGACTGTTAAAATAGTTATAAATTCCTTATATTTTCCTCTAACACATATGATCAATATTTGTCTACAACAAGGCACATTTCCCGATTAATTAAAAATTTCGAAAGTAATTCCAATATATAAAAAAGGTAATAGAACAAGTCCAAGTAGTTACAGACCAATCTCTATCATTCCTGCGTTATCTAAGGTATTTGAATATGTAATTTTCAATCAAATTTATGATTATTTTGAAAATTCAAATATCTTTAGTACTAACCAATTTGGCTTTAGGAAAAGTAAATCAACAAAAGAAGCAATTGAGCTTTTAATAATGGATATTTTAAGAAATTTTGAAAATGGGTCACCAGTTAATGCTACATTCTGTGATCTCACTAAAGCGTTCGATTGTGGTGATCATATTTTAATTTTATCAAAATTAGAATTTTATGGTATTCGAGGGAACACACTAAATATTTTTAGAACCTGTCTTCATAGCTGAAGTCAGTTAGTTGCTATAGGTGAAAATTGGTCAAGTCTCACCACTACACATTATGGGGTTCCACAAGGCTCAATAATTGGTCCTCTATTATTTTTAATAGCAATAAATGACCTTCCAGAATTCATTAAAGCAATAACAATTTATGTATGCAGATGACACTACTTTCCTATGTTCTTCCTCTGCTCTAAATCAATTACATGCTCTCAACAACGACACTCTATCACAGATGGCTTTATGGTTTGAATCTAATGGTTTCTTGCTTAATCAAGAAAAAACTATCAACTTAACTTTCAGCCTAAACTATCTAATAAATAAGGACAACAGAGTCAACTACACACAATTTCTGGGACTTTTTATAGACTCCAGTTTAACATTGGATAAGCACATCGAATACATATGCACAAACCTATCAAGAGTTTTATATTTGCTGAAGAAATTAACTACTTGCGTTTCTCAAAATTATTTAAGATGTGCCTACTTTTCTTTCTTTCAGTCGATAATTCGATATGCCCTAATTTTCTCGGGAAATGGAACCAAAATTGGAAGCGTCTTGATTTTACAAAAGAAAGCCATTAGAATTTTATGTGAATCAAACTATTTGGAACATTGTCGGCCACTTTCCAGACAATCACGAATTTTAACAATCATAAATTTGTATATATATATATATATATATATATATACACCGTGTTCCGCTTATAAGTATAATAAAAGAAATAGTTATAATTTCATAACAATGCATGCAAATGGGTTAAGATTGGTACCATTGTAAAGAGGAAATTGGGAAGTTTTAATCCATTGTTGTTACTTATTTTTAGAAGACTCACGCATGCGCAGATCATTAAATAAGAGAATTCGTATCGTATCTTTAGTCAGTCAGCATGTGGACGCCACAGCAGAAAGCCTTTTGTGTGCTGTCATTAGCAGAACATAGATCCATAATTCGTGTACAGCGCTTGTTTCGCCGTCAGTACAATCTTAGACCGAGGGAAGCTGTACCGACGTACGTCTCAATAATGAAATGGGATAGGCAGCTCAGAGAAACAGGAAGTTTGTTGTCTAATGCAGGTAAACATTCCAAGCGTAAAGTGTCTGACGAAAATGTCGAACGCATTCGCGAGGCATTTCAGAGAAGCCCGCGGAAATCCATTCGACAGGCTAGTGTGCAGTTGAACATCCCACCAACAACAGTGCATACAGTGCTCCATAAAAGATTGCGTTTGCGAGCGTACAAGCTGCAACTTCATCAGATGATTACGCCGAATGATAAACTGGAACGAAAACGCTTTGCAGAAACAATGTTGGATAAAGTGGACGATGACGACACATTTCTAACTCGAGTCTGTTTCTCAGATGAGGCAACCTTCCACGTCAGTGGAAAAGTAAACCGACACAATTGTCGCATCTGGGGGTCGGAAAATCCAAGTGTCGTAATTGAACACCAACGGGATTCCCCTAAATGGAATGTTTGGTGTGGGATCATGCGTGACAGAATCATTGGTCCCTATTTCTTTGCTGAAAAGACAGTCACTGCAAACACGTACCTGGATATGTTGCAACTGTATGCTGTGCCACAACTCCCAGATGGAGCAATTTTCCAGCAAGATGGGGCTCCACCACACTTTGCCAACATGGTTCGCACATTCTTAGACGAACAATTCCCTGCAAGATGGATCGGAAGAGGATCACCGTACATCACATGGCCTGCCAGATCACCAGATCTAACACCACCTGATTTTTTCCTGTGGGGGTTTGTTAAGGACCAGGTCTACAGGACGCCAGTATGTGATTTGGCAGACTTACAAGAAAGAATTTATGCTGCTGTCAACAATGTTACACCACAGATGCTTCATAACACTTGGGTCGAGGTTGAATACCGGTTGGATATTTCCCGTGCCACCAATGGAAGCCATGTTGAGGTTTATGGAACATAAGGTAACAAAAATTCCCAGTTTTCATTCTTTGTAGCAGTTGGTTTCAACTATATACTTGTATTAATTCAGAAGTTATAGCTATTTCTTTTGTTATACTTATAAGCGGAACACGGGGTATATATATATATATGATCTAGTCCTTTACACTCGACAAAATACCGACAGTTACTCATTAGTAGCCAATATACATGATCATGAAATTAGAAATAGTGAACAAATTAATATTCCATATTGTAGATTACACAAGAGCAGCACAAACTATTTAATTATGGGGATGAAATTATTTAATAAGCTCCCAAGTCAATATTATAAATTACCAATCAATAGCTTCAAAACTAGATTTTACAATTGGTTATTAAATAAACCTTTTTACTCTGTTGCTGAGTTTTTCAACACAAATTTGTATGAAATTGTATTTTAATAAATAAGTTTAATTGCAATTTAGTTAGTTTTCTTTAATTTAAAAGTTTCAAATTATTTCATGTTTTCACTGTGTTATTTAAATTTTACTGTTTCTTTTATTAGTGCTTTTTATTATATTTATATGTTTTTCAATGTATTCTGACGAAGTCTAAAGCTGTATGTCTCATGGCCAAATAAATTGAATTGAATTGAATTGAAATACTTTCTGAACATTTAATTTAAGTCATGTCTCTTATGTGCAGCAACCACTTTTGGTTTTATCAGTAACCAATATTTTAATTTCTTTAGGTACTTAAATTAAAATATATAGACCTATATATTTTTTTTTTTGCTAAGTTTCCCTCCTTCGAAATTTTACTGTATCTCGTCAAATTTCTTAAAAACTTAACCCGTAATTGGTGAGGTGGTGACTGTGAGTACCCCAGCCATTGTAAGAAAAGAAGCCTGCGCCAGGAAGATGTGCGGAAGGTCCCTGTTCAATTAAGATTTTTTTTTCATTGCTTATTATGCTGCTTGGTTTCCCTAATTTTGAAGAAAACCTAGTTAAAACAACTTAATGTACTTGATTATATAAATTATCTGAGTGCTACGATACAAGTTTCTAAGTTGGGGTAACTGCAATCCCCACCTCACCAGTTACGTGACTAGAAAAATGCCTCACCATTTACGGGTTAATTCCATTTATTGGAGTCAGATCTTGTCTCTTGATCTCTCCCTATCTAGTTTCCATTTGACAGATACTTTTAGCAGGGTTTGGGATTGAACGGGTTACATCAGCTGCAGATAAATATGTTATGAGAATATTCACTAGGGAAATCAAAGTAATTTTATGTGAAACAAGTAAAGATATAGGCTTGGAAGTAGATCCCGAAAAGAGAAAGTTTATGATTATGTCTCGTGAGCAGAATATTGTACGAAATGGAAATATAAAAATTGGAAATTTATCCTTTTGATGAGGTCAAAAAGTTCAAATATCTTGGAGTAACAGTAACAAAAATGATGCTCGAGAGGAAATTAAGCGCAGAATAAATATGGGAAATGTCTGCTATTATTCGGTTAGAAAATTTTGTCATCCAGTCTGCTCTCAAAAAAGCTGAAAGTTAGAATTTTTAAAACAGTTATATTACCGGTTACTCTGTATGGTTGTGAAACTTGGACGCTCACTTTCACAGAGAAACAGACAATTAAGGGTGTTTGAGAATAAGGTGCTTGGAAAATATTTAGGACTAAAAGGGGTGAAGTTCATTAGAATGGAGAAATTAACATAACGCAGAACTGCACGCATTGCATTCTACCCCTGACATAATTAGAAACATTCAATCCAGACGTTTCCGATGGGCAGGGCGTGTAACACATACGTGCGAATCCAGATATTCATATAGAGTGTTACTTGGAACGCCAGAGGGAAAATTACCTTTCGACAGGCGCGAGACATGGCTGGAAGAATACTATTAAAATGTATTTGAGGGAGGTGGGATATGATGGTAATAATAATAATAATAATAATAATAATAATAATAATAATAATAATAATAATAATTTATTATTATTATTATTATCATCATCATCATCATTATTATTATTTATTCGGGCAAGTTAAGGCCTTAAGCTGATACAATTTGCTGGTTGATGGTAGAGACTGGATTAATCTTACTCAGGATAGGGACCGATTGCGGGCTTATGTGAGTGCGGCAATGAACCTCCGGGTTCCTTAAAAGTCATAACTAAGGATTAAATCTACTGTAAGAAATTTATACTAATAATAAATCTGTAACCGAAATTTTTCTGGTAATTTTCGCTTTTCCAAAAATAATTGGTGTCATAATGTATAATTAGTTATCGTGAAACCAAAAATCGCTTTTTGACATTTTTGTTTGTAAGTCTGTGTGTCTGTCTGGATGTTACCTTTTGACGCGATAATGGCTGAACCGATTTATATGAAAATTGGAATATAAATTCGTTTCGTTCTAACTTAGATTTTAGACTATATGGCATTTAAAATACGTTATTCGAAATGGTTTATAAGGGAGTCTCAATTAAATAAATCGAAATATCTCTCTTATTATTGATTTTAATGAAAAATATTATATAACAAAGGTATCTTTAAAAATTGTTTCCGATAAGTTTTATGCTTTGCAAAATTTTGATAGTACTTATATTTAATGAGATAAATGAGACTCAAAATAACAATACATTTTATTATCGCCACCTAATGGGCTGTATTGAGATGAGAACAAATGACTTCGTCTATAAGGGGCCTTGGACAACAACAAACGGAAGCTATTCATTTAACACTGTTTTATACGAACATAATTGCGTTATGGAAATATATAAAATATGTTTATCAACGTTAACATCCAGAAATGTTTCAGTGTTTGTTTGAAGTAATTTCAGAAACTAATTAACCGATTTGTATAATTATTATTTCACCATTGGAAAGTAGTTTTTATAATAGACATAATGCTATAATGTTTTTACAGTAACTTCTGAGTGAGTCGAGGATAGGTAAGATTAAAATAGATTCATATGCACAGAAAACTTGATAGGCTATTCTGTATATTCGTTTCCTGTATGTTTATGTACCACATTCATTTTCATCTCAGAGAATTAACGAACAACGAAAGTGTATTGTTTTGGTATGCAGTAATAATACGTAGCTTAATATTCCATTATTTTATATTCCAAATTTTAACTATTCTCAATTGAATTGTGTTAAAATAGATAAAATGAATAAACCATGCAATAAATGCAATGCCAAAAATTGGGGTAATGAGCCAAAAACATCATGTTGTGCCGTTGTAAAAGTTGTATCATCTTATTTCAAGTGGCATTGTTTGGTGCAAAATAAATACATAAACTTCATTCTACGCCATCATTTAAAGTTCAAGCATAGGCTTATTATTTAATTGGAAATCTTCTTCCAGCTGAGAGTAAGAGCCTTCAGTTCTTACAAGTATATTTCATTTCAGACGCTGACCAATTGTCTATTAGGTCTAATATAGTATCTTTTTTTTTTACTTTTCTTTAGTAGCTTATTTTATGACGCTGTATCAACATCTTAAGTTATTTAGCGTCTGAATGAGATGAAGGTGATAATGCCGGCGAAATGAGTCCGGATTCCAGCACCGATAGTTACGCAGAATTTGCTCATATTGGGTTGAGGGAAAATCCCGGAAAAAAGCTCAACCAGGTAACGTGCCCCGACCGGGATAGTATCATTTTTAAAAGTAGAGTTGACTGAACATCTCCAGGACGTATTGCATGATAATAACAATTAAATTCATAGTTTTAAATACAACTTTGAAAATGATTCAGGAGCAAACGACTTACAACATACAAAAAAGTTATTATATACTAAGTAATTACAAAACTGTATTTAGAGTTGTCAATATTTAATCCTAAGAAATGCAGCCAAGCGCACGAGTATGCCTAGTTAAAACATAAATTAATTGTCTATTTTCATATATTTTATACTGTAAAAAAATGAAAAATAGCCAACAAAACTTGAACAATAAATCACAAATCTTTCAATATTTGTAAGGGAGTTAAAAGATAACTGGGAAGAAAAACAAGGAAAGATACATAATCGAAATTCTACAATACGATGGCATTACCTTGCATAATGTATGGTAGCGAAACCAGGCCCTCCAGAAGAACATGTGAAAGACAACTGGATGCAGAAGAAATGAAGTTTTTGAGATCAGTTTACGTAATTTTAGATTAGCAAACGAAGAGAAGAATTAAATACAAAAAAAAATTATGAACAAATAAAATAATGCCACCAGACAGGATTGCCAAATTAACAATGGACTACACCATACTACTGGAAGATGGACAAGATAAAGAAGCTTGAAAAAGGAACGGGCGGATAAAATAAATCTCTGCAGTTAATGATCATGACTTTTAGTACAGACATCCACAACATAAACTTCTTCTTCTTCTTTTTTTTCATCTAGGCCTATTATTTAGGTTTAAAACTAGTTGGATTTTGCGTCTATTGATTTGCAGCGTCCTGAACTGCTTTCCTCGTCGTGGGTAGCCAGTCCATTGACTTGAATTTCATAAGCTTGACGCAATGGAGGTTTCAAAGACAGTCGTAGCAAAAGAGCACCTTCAGAATTGCTGGAACTTTTGACATGTATACATACGTTGCCAATTAGCAAGGGATTTTAGTGTATTGAACGTAACGACTACCAAACTAAGAGATTCTCTTTCCATTCCTAATTTATTAGAACTTACCTGTAATGGTCAACATTGTGCCCCCTCGTCCCTTTGGTGGTTGAGTAGTTTAGACTTTCAGCCTGTCACATAAGCGGTGCAGGTTCGAGTCCTAATGAAGTATGGAACTTTATTTGATAAGTCATAGTGACCCATGTTGCGGAAAAACTCACAGTTGGAGTTTGCATCAGTTTCTCCATGATGGGCATCAACATCATTCCGGCCGCTTTTCATTCTATCCTCTTACTTACAGCATACCTTCGATCACTTATTAGCGAAGTGTGGAAAGTGTCAGTATGTGGGATTGCCTGTACTGTGAACCTTAGGACAATCAGCCGGTGTGTGAGAATGTGCCTAGGTCGTGTAAAATTAATAGTTCACTCAGATGGATGTAGCACTAGGATTCGACCTCTCCATAGAATTTTGGAAATTGTATTAAAATGTTCGTTTAAATTGTATGATTCAGACTGAAGTTACCGGAAATGAGCATAATGAGCATGTGCTCGTGCTCGGGTAAAGGCCAGTAGAGCAGAAGATAGGAACTGCACAAATTTTACACAGACATCAATAATAATTAGATAATAATAATAATAATAATAATAATAATAATAATAATAATAATAATAATAATAATAATAATAATGACAAAAATAATGCCAATAATACGAATTGAATAATAATAATAATAATAATAATAATAATAATAATAATAATAATAATAATAATAATCAGTGACGGAGTTCTTAAGAGGATTTCGAGAGTTAACCTACCCAAAACAATTTGAGTTATTATATCTAGCAAAAGTATAAGTTCATAATAACCGTGTATCCTAAAATTTGAGTTATTATATCGAACAAAAGTAAAAGTTCGTACTAACGATGTATCGTAACACTTGGTTTCTCTCCGATCGTCCTATATATCAAATTCACTGTTGGCAGGGATTCCTCTGCGAGAGAGTGTGGCGAAAGTCTCGTAGCGACAGCATCACTCACTGGCAGTGGCACTCACAAGTTTGAGGGGTTGATGGTGTATAGATTCGCTACGATTCAGTAGCAAGATGTGGTGCTAGCCTCAACCGCTATATAATACACTGTGATATGTTCGTCTTCTATAAATTCTCTGCATTGTTGCATTTTAGTTTAATCAAAAGTGCATGCGGTGTGTTGCATACTAATTTTGTGTAAAATGGCTCCTATTGAGAGAATAGTGAGGTCATTAATGGCAGAATTAAAAGAGAAACCGTTTCCAAGTAGGGCGTATGAAACAAAATGAGCTTCTGAAGATATGAGCTCGATACTTTATTTACATATCAAAATAGCGAATGGAGGAAGACAAAATAGAGACGTTCAACTGTCATAGTATAAGAAATATCCTTGGCTACAGGGTACTCTCAGACAAATACTGTAAGTTATATTGTTATATTAGTATTTTATTTGGGGGTGTAAATGAGTGGTCATCATCGTGTATCAAAACAAAATGAAAGTAAAAGAGAGAAACAAATGCTGTACAAAAATATAGAAGATAAGCAAATTTTTCAGTCTATCCAGTATTTAGTAGTAGTAGTAGTAGTAGTAGTAGTAGTAGTAGTAGTAGTAGTAGTAGTAGTAGTAGTAGTAGTAGTAGTAGTAGTAGTAGTAGTAGGTCCCGCGCCGTGGCGTCGCGGTCTAAGGCATCCCGCTTAGGACTCGCGTTACGGAATGCGCGCTGGTTCGAGTCCTCATGGGGGGAGAAATTTTCTCATGAAATTTCGGCCAGTGTATGGGACCGGTGCCCACCCAGCATCGTGATGCACTTGGGGAGCTGCGATAGGTAGCGAAATCCGGTTGCGAATACCAACTATAACGGCTGGGGGGATCATCGTGCTAACCACACGATACCTCCATTCTGGTTGGATGATCGTCCACCTCTGCTTCGGCATGTGGGCCTGAGGCCAGCGGCTGGCTGGTCGGTCTAGACCCTTCACGGGCTGTAGCGCCGCGGATTAGTAGTAATAGTAGTAGTAGCAGCAGCAGTAGTTTTATTTTGCATGGCAGAATTAAGGCCATAAGGCTTTCCCTTCCACTCAACCAGGTTTAAATAATATACATGAAATACATATACTATAGAATACAAAACAACACAAAAGAAGATATCTTAGGGATTACATAAAATAAAGGAGAAAATTACATAGGAATCAAGATCGGTTGCATAAAATAAGGAGAATATATAAAATTTATATGACATAAACTGCTCGAGATAAACTCGACGATTACATATATTATACCAATAAGGGACACATGGAATACTTAATGAGAATAGAAAAAATTTAGATGATAATGAATTCACTTGAGATAGAATATACAATTATATACTTATAGAAGATTAGGGGAACTAGGCCTAAAACGATATATCTTAAGGAAATCTTGAAAAAAATATGTTTTCTTACCAAATTTGTTTTGGTCAATTATATATAACTGATACAATATTAACACATATATTAAGATCAACAGAAAGTGGAAAATACTGACAATCTTTAACTGAAAGGTATGTTTGAAAATAGACAAACTATGTCATTTTACCCAAGTTACTAGGGTAAAATGACACACTTAAGTTAGTTTTTACATTGTTCAAAAAAATTTTTTTGTTCTCTTAGATACACTTGCACATTCATTCTGTGCCCATGAGAAACATTTCTTGCACTGTAGCCATGTTTCTTCTGGTTTATATTGGCTGTAAAATTCATTGCAGTACAGACAAGGTGCATCGTTCTCAACATCACCATCGAAGTCACTCTCTTCATCTTGGTCCCCATTGCTTAGATCAAACTGAAGCTGTGTTTTTCCGCTGTTTGCTGAACGCCTTTCTTCTACAGCTCTTCTTTCAGCTTCCTTTAATTTTAATTGGTTAATAAAGGAGATGCTCGATTTGGGACACTTCTTCTCGCCACAGATATAGTGCCAGAGGGAATCGGGGAGATCTCTTGCTGTGCCACACGAGGTGAAGGCCTCGTTTGTGACGCTTCCGCTGCTGGTGCAGTTAGTGGTGATGGCTCTATCATATGTTCTTTTGCATTTCTTGTTATTGAACTGCTCTTCTATGTTGCACCCTTTGGCCCGTCTGTAGGGACTGCATTCGTTAGAGGTCTGTCTGTGGGCGCTGCAAGACTAAATAAGTGATCAGGAAATATGTCCGAATTGAGTGGACAAATTCCTGTTGAAGAAAATCCACACAATGCATTGGTGATGGTTGCAGCTTTTCCATAGACTTCACAAAATAAGTCCGCAATTTGAAACTGTGTAATCACCCATCCAGGATGGTTCTTCAACCACTTTGTAACGGCCTGATAATATGTTTTCAAAGGCCCGAAGAAAGAGACATCAAGTGGCTGGAGTTGGTGGATGCAGTGGCGAGGGAAGGCTAACATGACGTGTAATCACTGTTCCCAACTTCTGTGCACTATAGAGCTGTAAATCTAAACTCATCTTAAATGTTTTCCACAAAAGCGCTTTTTGGTGAAGTAGGTGCAAGTAAACTTGAGACTCGCCAAACCTAGCTCATTCATAAGAGGATGAATCAGAGTAACAAAATTCAGTACATTTAAATATTGAAAATATATTTACTTCAGAAACTTTAGGGTTTTATATATTTTAAAGAAATCCCCATCTCACCTATTTTAAAATCAGTTAGCTTTACGAAAAATTCAGTCGAGCAATGAGAGAGATGCCACTATATATTACATAATTTCACAGAAGTAATCACTAATCAGCCATTGTAAACAAATTTGACACCAATTTTGCAAATCGCTATCGCCCATAATATATGGCTTCTCATTTCCAGTCAGAAACATGCACTTGGGTAAAATGACATAGTATGTCATTTTAGCCAAGTAGGTGGTATGTCATTTTACCCGGAATGAAGAAGAATAAGAAGTAGTGTTAGTGCGACCTAACCTCTTTATGAATTTGGATATGGCAATGCTTTTTATAGAGGGAAATATTCATATTTTCAGTCATGAACATTATTTCACTAATATCTGAAGCTTAAAAGGACAAAAAATACATAGCATACCTCAACAATATTATATCGTCGTGCACTTTTCTCCTTTAGTTGCACCTGCTTCACCAAAAAGCGCCTTCGCTTTCTAAAACTTGGATGTAACCACTGTTTCCAGCTTCTGCGCACTATAGAGCTGTAAATTCAAACTCAGCTTACAGTATTTTCACAAAACAAATAGTATGTCATTTTACCAAAGTATGTCATTTTAGGCCTAACTCCCCTACGTGTGAGTTAGAAGACATCAGAAGTTGAACAACAAAAACTTGCTACATAGCATACAGATAAAAACGATTAAGTAAAATATCAGGATAATAAAAAAATAGGAAAGAAGAGGATGAGAGAGGGAAAAAGACTTGGCCATGTAAAGCAAAATTTATAAATTTCCGCAAGGATCCAGTTCTGTTCAATGAAAACATTCCTCAGTACAGTGTACTTAAAAAAGTTTACACTCCGACTACTCCTGATTTCCTGCGACAAGGAATTCCAGGAACGGGCTGTGTGTATTGTGAAGGAAGGAGAGTAGAGAGATGTTTGAAGGTATGGTATTTAGACCTTCGCTTCGTCGCTACTACTACTACTGTTACTGCTACTGCTGCTGCTGCTACTACTACTACTACTGCTAACTTACAAATGGCTTTTAAGGAACCCGAAGGTTTATTGCCTCCCTCACATAAGCCCGCCATAGGTCCCTATCCTGTGCAAGATTAATCCAGTCCCTACCATCATATCCCACCTCCCTCAAATCCATTTTAATATTATCTTCCCATCTACGTCTTGGCCTCCCCAAAGGTATTTTTCCCTCCGGTCTCCCAACTAACACTCTATATGCATTTCTGGATTCGCCCATACGTGCTACATGCCCTGTCCATCTCAAACGTCTGGATTTAATGTTCCTAATTATGTCAGGTAAAGAATACAATGCGTGCAGTTCTGCGTTGTGTAACTTTCTCCATTCTCCTGTAACTTCATCCCGCTTAGCCCCAAATATTTTCCTAAGCACCTTACTCTCAAACACCCTTAACCTATGTTCTTCTCTTAGAGTGAGAGTCCAAGTTTCACAGCCATACAGAACAACCGGTAATATAACCGTTTTATAAATTCTAACTTTCAGATTTTTGGACAGCAGACTAGATGACAAAAGCTTCTCAACCGAATAATAACACGCATTTCCCGTATTTATTCTGCGTTTAATTTCCTCCCGGGTGTCATTTATATTTGTTACTGTTGCTCCAAGATATTTGAATTTTTCCACAGTTCGAAGGATAAATCTCCAATTTTTATATTTCCATTTCGTACAATATTGTGGTCACGAGACATAATCATATACTTTGTCTTTTCGGGATTTACTTCCAAACCGATCGCTTTTCTTGCTTCCAGTAAAATTCCCGTGTTTTCCCTAATCGTCTGTGGATTTTCTCCTAACATATTCACGTCATCCGCATAGACAAGAAGCTGATGTAACCCGTTCAATTCCAAACCCTGCCTGTTATCCTGAACTTTCCTAATGACATATTCTAGAGCGAAGTTAAAAAGTAAAGGTGATAGTGCATCTCCCTGCTTTAGCCCGCAGTGAATTGGAAAAGCATCATATAGAAACTGACCTATACGGGCTCTGCTGTATGTTTCACTGAGACACATTTTAATTAATCGAACTAGTTTCTTGGGAATACCAAATTCAATAAGAATATCATACAATACTTCCCTCTTAACCGAGTCATATGCCTTTTTGAAATCTATGAATAACTGATGTACTGTACCCTTATACTCCCATTTTTCTCCATTATCTGTCGAACACAAAAAATCTGATCAATAGTCGATCTATTACGCCTAAAACCGCACTGATGATCCCCAATAATTTCATCTACGTACGGAGCTAACCTTCTCAAAAGAATATTGGACAAAATTTTGTACGACGTGAACAAAAGTGATATTCCTCGAAAGTTACCACAGTTGATTTTGTCCCCTTTCTTAAAAATTGGTACAATTATGGACTCCTTCCATTATTCTGGTACAATTTCCCTTTCCCAAATAGCAAGTACAAGTTTATAAATTTCGCTATATAATGCACTTCCACCCTCTTGTATTAATTCTGCTGGAATTTGATCGATACCTGGAGACTTGTACTTTTTCAGATTTTCTATCGCACCACCACCACCACCACCTCCACCAATAATAATAATAATATAATGTTTGCAATGTTGATAAAATAAGTTAATAATGAATTAATGTTAAGCGGGAGAAAGTTAACAAAATTTATATTAGCACATTGTAGTGAGAAATCGTTTTTATGGAATACACATTACTTAATTATCAAGAAATTCTTTTACTTAGACTATGTTTTCTATCAATGGTTTTTCTTTAACTTTTTTTAACCTAATAAAAATGATTTTATGCAATTATTGTTTCATTATTCTGTGTATGAGGGTTAACACAAAAGGAATCAGATGTATAAAAATCAGTAAAATAAATATTAGTAACATATAAAAACATGAAATTAGAATCCTGGGGTCGGCTGAGGTGACGTAGGTTAGGGGTAACAAGAGGGATTCTGATCTGTCATTGCACTCGAGCGTGGGTTCGAATCTCTCTTGAGATTATTATCCGGTTGAGTTTTCTGTAGTTTTCTCCAGTTGTAATGAGAATATAAAATAACTCCATGGAAAACATCAGTACTCACTTGACTATAACCAATTCTATCGACAATAGATAACAGCGCAGATGATGCAATGCCTTTTAATTAAATAAAAACCTAAAAGTTGGTGAAACACAAAAGGAAAGAAGGAAAATGAATGAATGGATGAATAGAAAATGGAAGGTAAAACATTAAAAGATACTCGAAAACACGTTCTTGCAATGGAATTAGGGCTGAGAGAAATTTAATATGTGAGCTCCGAGCCAGTTGACCACTTGTCCCACTCCAAGATTCAGTGTTATACTGAAGAAACTCTAGGGAATTTTAAAGGGATAGACCGTGGAAAGCGTCGAGGCACATTAATATAAACTAGAGCGAGATGGATCACTTACACTTCTGTTTGCGTAGTTCCAAGAGTGACGCCATTATAATATAAGACATTTTGACAGTATTATCCGTATTGGCTCCTACTGAAATGTTTCACGTCAAAAAACCTTGGTGATGAAGGCTATTGAAATTTAAACGCACGCCAGAGTTCAGCTTCGGAATACGAGGCCCGCTTGCTAATCCTAGGCTCCTAGACTACGTAGACTCCTCAGCATTAAAATCCATGAAATTCATTGTCCCTCTGCGTGATTTGATCAGACATCTTCAGATCGCCGACCGAGCGTGTGAGAACTAACAATCTCAATGTAAGAGTACAAAACTGTAAATAATTTGATTTCAAGAATAATAAACATAACTGTAACTGTAAAAAGGACAGAAGAAACAGAAAAAAACATTCATTTAACATTGTCCATATCTCGAGTGTACTCTGCATCGAGATGCCGAATATGTCGAGGATTCATCTGTATTACAAGGAACACTTTAAGTGTGAATAATTTCCATCAACTTGCAAAACAATTTGATACCGTTCTGCAAGAGGTGTTACGAGCTAATTGGAAGGGGATTGCAGTGTGTGTGTGCACTCCAGCTCCTACACCGGTCTGACTTATTATGCTGTACAAAGCAGAATTAACAGTGTAAATCTGTTCTATACAGTATCGTTGAACAAGGCTGACTTTTAGTCTGTTAGCTGATGAAGAAGGTTAACGAAACTTAGACCGTAGAGACAAAAATAAGCACATATTTGTTGTACTAGAATAGTTACAAGTACCTTCCTGGCTGCATGGCAATTAGAGAATAGAATATGGAAAAGGTCCTTAAACTTAGGCTAACATTGACCTCCTGTGCGCCCTGATTATTCCAGTCCGATAGGTGGCCTTGACTTTGTTGTCAACCCGATGCTGACAGGCGGACCATCCTGTCCGACTGCCTCGACTCTGATATAGCTAGGTCCCATCCCCGGAGGAGTACCTGATAAATATCAGTGCTGAAGACTCAAATACTTCAATCATTTATCAGAATTGTATACCTCTACTAAGTCAAGGATATCAACCTAGACTTCTTTATATATTGCAGATGATAGATGAAATGAAATGTAGAAGTGTTGGTGGAATGATGTAGGGAAAACGAAAGTACTATAAAAATCTCGTTAATCACTTTTGTTTACTACAAATTCCACGACCGAACTAGGAATAAAACCCAGGTCGCACTGATGGAAGACAAAGACTATAATTTTGAGTCGTATATGCGGCTACAAGATTCATAGATTTCAAAAAGACGTATTACTCGGTTAAGAGAGAAGTTTTATATAATATTCTTATTGAATTTGGTATTCGCAAGAAACTAGTTCGATTAATTAAAATGTGTCTTAGTGAAACTTACAGCAGAGTCCGTATAGGCCAGTTTCTATCTGATGCTTTTCCAATTCACTGAGGGCTAAAGCAGGGAGATGTACTATCACCTTTACTTTTTAACTTCGCTTTAGAATATGCCATTAGGAAAGTTCAGGATAACACAGAGGGTTTGGAATTGAACGGGTTACATGAGCTTATTGTCTATGCGAATGACGTGAATATGTTAGGAGAAAATCCACAAACGATTAGGGAAAACGCGGAAATTCTACTTGAAGCAAGTAAAGCGATAGGGTTGGAAGTAAATCCCGAAAAGACAAAGTATATGATTATGTCTCGTGATCAGAATATTGTACGAAATGGAACTATAAAAGTTAGAGATTTATCCTTCGACGAGGTGGAAAAATTCAAATATCTTGGAGCAACAGTAACAAATGTAAATGACACTCGGGAGGAAATTAAACTCAGAATAAATATGGGAAATGCGTGTTATTATTCGGTTGAGAAGCTTTTGTCATCTAGTCTGCTGTCAAAAAATCTGAAAGTTAGAATTTATAAAACAGTTATATTACCGGTTGTTCTGTATGGCTGTGAAACTTGGACTCTCACTTTGAGAGAGGAACAGAGATTGAGGGTTTTTGAGAATAAGGTTCTTAGGAAAATATTTCGGGCTAAGAGGGATGAAGTTACAGGAGAATGGAGAAAGTTACACAACGCAGAACTGCACGCATTGTATCCTTCACCTGATATAATTAGGAACATAAAATCCAGAGGTTTGAGATGGGCAGGGTATGTTGCACGTATGGGTGAATCCAGAAATGCATATAGAGTGTTAGTTGAGAGGCCAGAGGGGAAAAGATCTTTGAGGAGGCCGAGACGTAGATGGGAAGATAATATTAAAATGGATTTGAGGGAGTTGGGATATGATGGTAGGGACTGGATTAATCTTGCTCAGGATAGGGACCAATGGCGGGCTGATGTGAGGGCGGCAATGAACCTCCGGGTTCCTTAAAAGCCAGTAAGTAAGTATGCGGCTACAAGTACCTATCACATTAAATTGTAACACTAGTAGCAATAATGGTTATTAGAGGGCGCCGGGAATCGAACCCGGATCCTTGGTTATACGTACCAAGTGCTCTAACCACTGAGCTATGTCGAAGTTCAATCCGCAGCACCGGATAGAATCCCTCTCCTCTAGGGTTTTTTTATAATGGCAATTGATTTAATATAATATGTTAACATAATATGTCGAACACAGAGAAGGCCACTGGGGAAAACTAGAGGAGAGGGATTCGATCCGGTGCTGTGGATTGAACTTTAGTGGTTCGAAGGCTTTGTATGTAGAATCAAGAACCCGGGTTCGTTCCCCGGCGGAGCGAATTTTCTCCTCTAACACCCATTGTTACCATTACAGATAAATTCTGTAGGACCAAAATTTAACATTTACGTAGATTCTCCGTCCAACAGTGCATATAGGCCTATACTGTGGAATTTCGGCCATTAAGCTTTATATAGGCCTAATAGCAGTTGATAGTCCACACCTGTGGAGTAACGGTCAACCCGTCTGGCCGCAAAACCAGGTGGCCCGGGTTCGAATCCCGGTCGGGGCAAGTTACTTGGTTGAGGTTTTTTCCGAGGTTTTCCCTCAACCCAATACGAGCAAATGCTGGGTAAATTTCGGTGCTGGACCCCGGACTCATTTCACCGGCATTATCACCTTCATTCCATTCAGACGCTAAATAATCTAGATGTTGATACATCGTCGTAAAATAACCCAATAAATTAAAAAATAGCAGTTGACTTAATGTCAACATATATGACGAACATAGAGTAAGGCCACTGGCGGAAAAACATAGAGGAGAGGGATTCGAGCCGATGCTGTGGATTGAACTTCGGCGTATCTCAGTGGTTAGGGCGCTTGATACGTAGAACTAAGGACCTGGATTCGATCTCCGGCGCCGGATCGAATTTTTCTCCTCTAACAACCATTGTTACCATAACAGTTAAATTCTGTAGGACCAAAAATTAATCTTCACGTAGACTAGTAGCTACGTTATAACCGCCAGATTGGTCATGCACTGTAGAAAATGCCATAGTGCGTAGTAGTAGTAGTATGTACCTAAATTATTATGTAAACAAGCCACTAGACTTCATAATTTACTAGTGAAGGATACCATACACACAAAGACTTACCTCCAGGTAAATCTGTTTAAACCTAAATCCACAGGCAAGTATCTTTGTTTACGGGCGAGAAGTATCAAGACTATTGGACTTGAGATAAGTCTTCAGAATTTTACAACAGCCTGAAATTTTCCGACTATAGCGCGCTCCAAATTAAACGGCAGAAAAAGTAAACATAGAAACAAATGATACTGCGAGCATTTGGTCGAGATTTCATTTCTACACTTTCTAGTTCTCTGTAGCGAAGTGGTGGCAAGTTATAAAATTTCAGACTTAATTAACAATTTTCATGCGTTTTTCTTAGAATTTATAGAAGTGTATAAATCATTTCCATGCGTCGGAAAATCAAACAAGTCACAATAGCACTTATAATAGCGAAACTACAGATAAACTATTTAAAAATTGCGTTAATGAATCGCAAACAAACGAATGCAGAACAATGGAGGAATAGTATT
The DNA here is from genome assembly GCF_040183065.1 of Periplaneta americana. Lineage (NCBI taxonomy): Eukaryota > Metazoa > Arthropoda > Insecta > Blattodea > Blattidae > Periplaneta > Periplaneta americana. The sequence goes on along the minus strand of NC_091128.1, from coordinate 23,330,242 downwards.
TCTCGGTTGATCGCATTTCTACATTGGAAATAACTGACTTCAGCGACCTCTTACGTTTTCTTGGTGAATTATAAGTCTAGGAAGAAAGTCTGATCATATATGGGCAATCATTAAATTCAAGCATAGCTCACGGAGCTAAGTCTCCAGATAATTCTTTGCGTGTACAGGGTCCTTAATATGTGGAGGAAGAAAACTCATAAGTGATACAAACAAGGCACCATCTATGAGGCCATTAGGCCAAAAGATAATGAGATAATGTGACCAGTTCGTTTCCCTCTCCATTGCATTCATCGCCGATTAGCTACATATTACACTAAACAGATGCATAGAAACAATTAGATGGCACTCTGGAAAACTGACAGAACAAGAAAAAGCTTCATTTGTCAGGAGAGCAAAGAGAGAGACTCTACTTCCCCACTAATTTTTCGATAACACTGTGATGTTGTCTGAAAAAATCCAGCCACTTTACAGATGTACTGATTCAATAATGCCAAATTCTTTGAGGCTAGAGTAAGAGGCGTTTTTTGGTAGTAATGAGTGTTACATTTCATAATAACATTCGCCCGACATTGGGGTAAAGATCGTAATAAGCGGAATAGTATTAAAAACGGAACCTTTTGTAAGGGATATTCTAACATTATCCCTTTGTGGTATCAAAGAAGCGGGAAAAATGAGCATTAAGGACGAGAAATTGTTATAAGAGCGAGGATTATATCGATATTTTTATTGCATTAAGTATTGCGGCCAAATATTTATTATTTTGTGCTTGTAAATATTCGTTAATATGAAACCGTATTTAATTGAATACATTTCAATGTATATTTCAGTCTGAGTTTGAGCAATATATTACATTTTTCGCTAAAAGTTGAGCAGTTCCTTTCCCTGAGATGCCACAATGAGAAGGAATGCATAGCCTAGTTGTTTGTTATGTTGTTGGACCTCGGTGACAAATTTCCTTATTAATATCCTACTTCAAGGTTGAATTTGCGTCTTTGGCTATGGTATTTATTTACAATTTACATTTGAATTGAATACATATGAATAGATACCCGAAATGAGGAATTGCTCGTGCTCGGGTACAGTCCAGTAGTCTACATAAATTTTACAGGATTCAAATAATAATGCTGATGACATAAATAATAGTAACAACAACAACAACAACAACAATAATAATAATAATAATAATAATAATAATAATAATAATAATAATAATAATAATAGAATAATCGTGACAGAAATGATACAAAGATTGTAATACAAAATAATTCATTAGTAATAATAATAATAATAATAATAATAATAATAATAAATATAATAATAATAATAATAGTGATAAAACAAAAATATTTACAATAATAAAATAAATACTAAGACGGATAAAATAAAATATAAAACCACTAGCGAGAGTTAACACAACTTAAATAAGCATATAATAACCGGAAAAAATGACGAACTCTAAAATCAACAGAAAAGTTCGTTGTATCGCAGACGACTGCAACTGCCGTATTGACATTGTGTTGCGCATTAATAGTAGTAAGGGAGCTGAAAGTCTACGTAACTGCCATTCTCTTCTAAATCTTCTCATATAATCATTGGAAGTTAATGCTGCAAAACAAAATGTCTACGAGTCAAACTATTCATTAATACCAGGATAAATACAAATAATACTGAAATATGTTAATCAAGTTACAGTTATAGATCTCTCCTTTTGTGCAAGAGGTATCATATCGAAATATTTTATACAATGTTTTATCTGATAGGTTATATGCATCAGATAAATACAATAAAAATTATTACCATATAATGCTAGTAACACTTAAAAAAATAATAAATTTTATCAAATATCATACAAACATTTTCATTTTATTTTTAAACTTAAGAATGTGTATATTGCTTAGGTCTGGATTATTTTTCAATACTGAATTGTATAGTCTTGGTCCATAATTCCTACTGTGTCTTAATCCAGCTGTAATGTGGCATTTAGGTTCTGCCAAAAGAGTTGTAACATTTCTTCTGGTGTTATGTATATGTTTTTCAGTTATAAAATTCATTCGATTTTTGTGAAAATAAATTAGTACTGTATGTTTATATTTTTGCTTAATTTTTAGTACTTGGAATTCAGAATAAATAAATTGTGTCGGTAAATCAAGTGGTTTATGCAGACAAATTTTGATGATACGTTTTTGTAGTAATAGTAATGGAGTGGTATGGATGACTATTTTTAAATAAGAAAGAATAATTGTTTTTTGGAAAGCTTCAAAGAGAAAGTTTTGTGAAGCTTTGCGAATTGCTAAGATTTCACTGTCAAAGTTAGAAGTTTACAGCCCTATTTAACATTAAAATGAAACAAACAGCATGTTGCGCCAGCCCTTGTACTTGTTAAAAAAAAGAGAGAGAGTACCTTTCCAGAAACTACAATTGAGAATTTAATTTCACTATCTCAGAATGTAGACTTTCACTGCCGGCGTCTATAGATGAAGAATTCTTCGGGCTGACATCAAAGGCCGTGGTCTGCTGGCGATGTTCCAGCCAGACATTTCGTCTACAGCTAAGGTAGAAATTATCAGTGGTGAGGCACACGCGGGAGAAGTGATTCCTCGATTTACCAAGGGCAACTGACTGGTCGTGTGTCAGAATTTATAGGAGCTGGACGAGGTTTACTATTGTCGGAGTAGGATTTCAGTCACAGCACACGCACGCACGCGCACACACACACAGATATTGTTTACAAACATATACACTAATACAGAAAGCACATTTAATGACGCATACACATACGATACGAAAACCCATACACTCTTTTACTTACACTTAACCACAAAGAAATACACAAAAAGGCTCTCTATTTTCTTATTCCTGAAAAGTAATCGTAACTATTACGATTATTATTACTACTACTATTATTATGATTATTATTATTATTATTATTATTATTATTATTATTATTATTATTATTATTATTGTGTTGTTTCTTTACTAGTCCATAATATCTTGTTTGTGGCCTATGAAAGTGTCGCTGAAACTTATTGTTTCGTCAGTTTGGAACATTGGAATTGAATTTGAATTAACCTCCACATGATGTCATTTTGCTAGAATCACCGCTAACTTCAAGTGGAAGGAAATTGACCGGAGTTATTCGTATGTCATGGACTGGCTTCCTTTAAATGTGTACCAAGAATGTTTCAACTGTATCTCTTCCCCAAAGAAAACGTCCAAAGACTAGATAGAGTTTCAACTCGCAAATGTCTGATACAATTGCGAGCATGATAATTAATCACACCCAAAGATTAAGTTAAGTTTATTAAGATTTAACCTTTCAGAATATATCATAATTAGATATGTAAATTGTTATTCAGGAAACAATAGGTGCGCACTTGCGTAGTATCGGACTGACGAGTGGGTTCTCGTGATCCGTGATTACGCTCTACCATGGGTTCAAATCCCGTTTAAACCGATTACTTGGTTCGGATTCTTCCGAGGATTTCCCAACTATAAGACGAATGGCAGGTAATCACGCTGTAATATTTCTTACTCACCTCACTATAAAACAAACATTTTGCTGTCAATAATCTGACTGACGTTATAAAATATGATCTCGTTGTTAATATAGCGTCGGTTGAAAGTAATAAATTGGAATTGCGATTTTTCTTACGTATGAAAAACACATTTAATTCCGAAGTAGTACTTATATGATTATACTGGGCCTTTATAATAATGTGAATTGAAGAAATGGAAGACTATCGACAGTTAGCATACTATTTGCGATGCTGCATAAAAAGTACGATTTGTTTTACCTTTGACGGTAGTAAGGTAAAACATTGGAGTTTTTTGTGTTTGGCTACAAAGTTATAAAAAGGTAAGCATCATTACATAGAAAATGTTAGTTTTACGTAATTTAAATATTGTAATTGTAGACAAAAATAGACAAAAGTCTTTATGTACATAATACACCTAAGTTTATTTCAATGCATTATTTTTGTATGTTCTGGCTCCAATCACTATTTTGGTTTACTTTCACAAGTTATGGAGCCTAATTACAGTGGATTTAGGAAAGCGAAACTATGAATAATTTCGAGGGAAAAATTGTTCCGAGGCCGGGCATCGAACCCGGGACCTTTCGTTTAACGTACCAACGCTCTGCCAACTGAGCTACCCGGGAACTCTACCCGACACCGATCTAATTTTTCCCTCTATATCCACAGACCTCAAAGTGAGCTGACAACCGTCAAGCAGTTATACCTGAAATCTTGATTTGCATAATACACGTCACTGTTCGTTAACAGAAAACCACTATTTAAGTCACCACTCAAAGTTGGTTGCTTGACGGTTGTCAGCTCACTTTGAGGTCTGTGGATATAGAGGGAAAAATTGGATCGGTGTCGGGTAGAGTTCCCGGGTAGCTGAGTTGGTAGAGCGTTGGTACGTTAAACCAAAGGTCCCGGGTTCGATGCCCGGCCCCGGAACAATTTTTCCCTCGAAATTATTCAAATCAACTTTACAGGGAGTTATGCCTTAAATTTCGATTTGCAAAACGAAGCTATATTTTATAGACGGAACTGCTGAGCCGGAAAATGCCTATATTGTACTCCTAGTCCACGTTTGTAATGAGAACTTAGCGCAAATGAAGGAGGTAGTAGAACAACCCAGGCCATAAAAGGGGAAGTGAAAGGGACACAGAAACCCCGTCCTTTTCGCTTAGACCTTCCAGAAGTTCGTGAAGGCCTGATACAATCCGTCACTTACCTTCCTGTCCACTAGTACCGCACCAAAGCATAACTGTCTTATACGGGGAAGGTGAAATGGAGAGTTAAAGGTTGGTGTGCAATGACGCAGTCCAGCTAATAGAGCCCAGGCCTGTAGTTGAATATGCCACGGAGGAATCAAAGCTCCCAGCGACCTGCTCTGTACGCAGGCGGAAAATTTCTACAGAACACGCAAGGTCTTTGGCCAACCTCAGATAGATCCAAATGGGCAAATTATTGCTAGCTCTTCAGGGCATTTAATGAAGGAAAAGACAAAACAAGAGAAGGCGAATCCCGGTGAATCAGACTGACGCGACGGGGCGAACAACCAAAACATTATGCCAAGTCCGTAGTGATGACATTCAAAAAAACATACAGGTAGAAAAGTGGATGCAGCATCTCTAATATCGAGATCGATTTCATTTCGAGTGCATCAACACACATGATTATGTGTCTGATTTCCATTGTTTCACTTGTACGGAGGACAATGACTGAAGGCCAGATGTGTTGTAGGATATTTCAAATATGATAATACCAATTTATTTAGGTAACTGTATATCCAAATAAGCGAGTACCACACCTTTATTTAATACCGCGGAATTATTATCTTATTTGACAAAGACTTGACATGTTTTCCTCGTATCATTGTGGAATTAGACAAGTTATTGCAGTACCTTAATATACCTATTTAATTATATTGTGTTCTTTCATATAAATATGAGAAAAATTTCTCATAAATATTACAATATTTTAACATGTTTCATAATGATTTCCAGTCCAGAAATGTTCAAAATTGAAAATATGCATTATCATTCCTACTTCTAACTCCCCTATATGGTAGTGGAATGTGGGTAGTTAGAAAAATATACAAATCAATTGAAACATGCCCAAATTAAATTTCTTCACTAAATAAATGTAGATAAGACAATGACAAGACAAAGATTGAGTCCGTAGGTAACATGTCACCGATGTAGTGCACAGTAGTGTCATGCAATGTTCGAAAATGACACGGAATATCAAGATGCTACAAACTTCGCCCTACTGCTTAAGCATCCAACAATACGTAGAAGTGAATCGTGTATATGAAAATAACCGAGTCCGATGAAACCCGGTAAGAGGCCTTATGTTCGGTTCATTTTTGCCGAGTCTCTGTAGAACCAAAACTCGCTTTGCGTTTGTTCAAACTTTCCCCTCCTTATGTTCAATGCCTTTCCCATTAGTTCCTTTTCTTTCTGCGACTTTATGCTTCAGCTGCCATAAGACTGTCAGGCACAAGTTGTGCATAATAATGAGTATAGATCATTTTTATTGTTATTAATATGTCTAAACATTCACACAATTATACGTATAAATAAAAATGTATTAAAAAACTCGTATGTATGTTCGTAGTATTGACTAGTATTGTGTAATGTTCAAACATGAGAGAGAAAACCAAGACACAAAAACTTCATATCTGTATTGAAACATAACGCAAGTGGTTTAAGATAGTGTCCTGCAATGTTCGAACATGAGAATGTTTAATTAAATATTTGTAATAAAAATTACCAGTCCTTACATCTACTTAAAACGTAACAAGATTTATTCAAAAATACTTACGCAGCTTCAAGCATGAAGGGATGGGATGGGAGGATAGAAGAGGCCAGTGAACTTGAAGGAACAAGTTCGGGCGAGCTAGACAGATACGGTTCTTCAAAGTTGACTTCGGTTCTTGTCACGCTCGACAAACTTGAAACGATCAAAGCGCTTGAAAAGGACGACAGTAGTGCATAGGGCAAACTGATGTCTACATAGAAATATCCATTCAATTACTTTATTATCGACCGATAGAGAGAAGACTATTGAGAGGACCTCTCGTAAGCATTTAGGATTACAACTTTAAAAGGAAACTGGAGAAAATTCTGGCCTAATTCGGTAACTGAATTGTTGATCGTAATAGTGACGCTATGATCACCATTCTGGGAAATAGTCATGCATTACTTACCCGTGGTAAACCAAGAAGGAGAGCAGGAAGAAGACACAAGCTAGTACGTCTGCCCTTCCAACAATTCCAGTGACCTGGAACAAAGAAATTGCAATGTTATACATTGTACGGGTTGTGCCACTCACTCGGAAGTTGAGATGTACTGAGACTCAACTGACACAGTCGTTGGTCGCGCGGTGTGGGAAAGTGACGATACTATAGTTATTTTTATGAATCATGAACGAAGTAAGAAATTCTCGTTCGTAATGACTGCCGAATACAAAAGGAGAGTTATCTTCTTTCCATACGGACTGATGAATGCTGTTTCTTCTGTTTGTCCAGTCTTATCTTATTGTTATCTCAGACTTTGATTTAGCCAGCGTACACAAATTGAAGCGCATAAAAGATAAATAATAATAATAATAATAATAATAATAATAATAATAATAATAATAATAATAATAATAATAATAATAATTCTTTATTTATACTGGCAGAGTTAAGGCCATAGGACCTTCTCTTACACTCTACCAGTTCACAAAGTATACAATCAGTGAAAAATTTAACAAAACGTTAAAGAACAGAATACTAATATATTACAAGAAAATAATGACAATAGCATAATAAATCGACTCTAAACAACATGAAAATAATACCATAATAGAAAAAAAGAAAGTAAAATACATTGAAGTATAATAATAAAAACTCATTTAGTATAAATAGTTAATATGAAAAACGTAAGTAAGAATATAACAAAATGAAATGTAATAAAATAATAAAAAAGAAAAGAAATACGAAAATTAAATAAAATTCACAATAAAAAGGGTATGATAATAAATTCATCTGGTGATCAAGAGAACAAAAAGGAGAAAGGTAGGAAAAAGATATTTATATATTTTTACAAAACTATCGCAGAGAAAAGTGCTTATAACTGAAATGAATCAGAATCGAAAAAGTACAATTTTAGTTCTTTTTAAAACTAGAAAATGTCCGACAGTCTCTGACATGTTGTGGTAGAGAGTTCCAGAGATGAGCTGCAGAGACGGTAAAACATGAAGAGTAGAAGGATGTTCTGTTTTTAGGAATGGAGAGTGTGATAGCCTATGGTGTTTTGAGCGAGTATTTATTTCGTGATATGAGGACAAATGTTGAAAAGGAGAAGTTAAGTAGCTAGGGTTAGAGTTTGGAAGAAAATTGAAGAGTAAAGTGAGAGAGTGAATAGTTCTTCGCTCTTTGAGATGGATCCAGGACAGCATATTTAGTGAAGGTATGTTACGGTCAAACCACGGACGTTGCAAATAAATCGAACACACGGATTATGAAGGCGCTGTAGTCTGTCAGTCTCCTGTTAAGGTCAGTGTAGAGAGTGTCATAGTAATCAAAATGAGCCATCAAGAGCGACTGCACTAAATTCTTATTAAGAACCAACAGAAGGAAATTTCGAATTGTTTTTTAATGTGTGAATTTTCATAACAATTATTTTACATGTGTGTGTGATTTGAGTATTCCAACTTAGGTTTTTGTCCTTATAAATTCCTAGATTTTTTACTCTATCACTGTAAGGGATAATAGTTTCATTCATTTTAACAGGATATAAGTCATCTGTCTTTAATTTACTTCAAAGTCGTTGATGTCCCATTACAATTGCCTGTGATTTCGCCGAGTTCAATTTTAGTCCAAATTTTTTCGTCCATGAAAGAATTGATTTTAGGTCATTGTTAACTTCATTTATTGCGTAATTTAATGCCGATGTAGGTGCAGAGATATATATTTGTAAGTCGCCAGCAAATAGGATATGCCTATAGTGTTTAATAGATTGTGATATGTCATTTATGTAGACCGTAAAAATTAGAGGTCCACGAACTGAACGCTGTGGTACACCTGCACCCATAGTACGCCAGGAAGAAAAACGATCACAGACCCGCACACATTGTTGGCGTACTTGAAGGTAGGAGGTAAACCTCATATACTCCCAATGTAGGTACAGGAATTAAGACTCGCTTTTTATCGGCAAAGAAATGGGTGTACTTATAAAGCAACCTTCTCCAAAATGTAAACAGAGTAGATTAAACTTGTGTGGGCCCCACAGAATACCAAATGACTGAACTGATGATTTCTTTTCTAGTCTCATTCCTATAGTTTAAAGAAGAAACGGTTAATTATTGATCGATTGTGCTGGTAATAAGGATTATTTCCATACGCAACACCTACGTGCGATTTAAGTCCAGAGAAAAATATCAGTGAACCGTTCGTGATTGTTATTGTGAGAAAATTTCGGATTGTAAGGATGTTTAGGATCTGAAATAAGTTTTGATAGTTCTTTCATTTCTGTTTCGGACTTCCCACAATTAAATTTAACAAGACAAATCTTTCTCGTTAACTACTTAATAATCGACTTCTCATTCCATAAGTCCTAGTCTCAATACAATTGATAGTCGAAACAATTCACACATGGATATGCCGTCAATGCGTTGTTTAAAATATCAATAATAGTAAATATCATAACAGAAAATTTGATTCATCTGGACGTTAATACCACAGGTTAATACTTTAGAATTAGACTATGTTGAATTAACTATTTCTGTCTTTATACTCCTCGTATTTATTAATTACTTGTTTGTGTACGAATAATGGTTTTCAAATCATTAAGTTTAATATTTCGTTAAAGCCAGCGGCGTAGCTTAGGCGGTAGCACGTTTGTCTGCTCATCTGAGCTTATGCTCTGGTGTGGGTTCGATTCCCGCTTGGGCTGATTACCTGGTTGAATTTTTTTCTGAGATACTCCTCAACCGTAAAACGAGTGTCAAATAACCTATGGTGAATCCTCGGCCTCACTTCGCCAAATCCATCGACGCTAAATAACCCAGTAGTTGATACAGCATCATTAAATAACCAAGTAAAAATATTTCGGTAAGCTTTTACACATGAAAAACGTTTCACATTAATCTTTTTCAAGATCATATGATACCGAAATCACAGACATAGCAACTCATTTTCTCTTGTCTAAAGATAAAAATTACTGAAATAAAGAAACATTAAAATACTTTATTAATTTATCAATTAATACGTCATGTTTATTATTGGTATTACTTATATATATAGAGACGACATTCCGGATGTGTTTGTAGTTTCGTTCAAAAATGCTTGGATGCACACAGTTAATTAAAATATAAAAATTAATTAGGATGTGTACGTGAACATAATAAATATAGGTTGCGCATTCCATTTGATTAATGTTGTAGCAGATGCATAACCTGAACCGTGAATGAGCAAATTAAGTCTTTAACTAACGAATGGATTGCAGGTGGCATTGACGCGAATTCTCACAAGGGGTAATGAATTAATTATGTTATTCTCTTACAGTTGTTTCCGAGTGGTGTACAGAAAAACGCTCCTCGTTAACATAGATAGATGTCAAGCCTAAATAAAATACAAACATTTTAACAAATAAATAAACATTAACCAATGTAAGCCTTCCAGCCAGCAATGTGACAAAGGATTCTTCATAGCACAATATCAAAATTAATAATTATCTTATTTCACATTCAAAAAGTAAGCTTAATCATACATAGTCTTATGGTATACTAAACCTGTCGGAGTTAATAAATGTTTCAGTTAACCTTACATAGGTTTGAAGAAAGGACACTAACCTGCGCATTACACACACAAAACTGAGAGTGTTTCAAATAGCATATCCACAAAATGTTGTGTTTAAGAAGTATCACTCCTTAGTTAATAGGAATGGAATTAATCATAAATATTGTAAAAATTTGATATTAAAATTACAAAGAAAGAAAGATAGAAAGTAGAAATAAAAAGTAAAGAAGGACAGAAAAATAATATTGAGCCCAATCGGTATTAGAAAATAAGGCAATAAGAAATTCACTTAGATTATCGGCACTGCTTGGAAAAAATGAGCATATAATAAATATAAGAACATGCATAGAGTAGTAGTTTTGGATATTCATCTCGAAACAGTAATTAACTTTTCAATGACAATAACACAGTAGTATAACTGTGATGCCGACTATTAGGCCTAGTGAAATTGACGTAAGTAAATATTTTGGTTTGAATTCAGTGCGATGTGATCATCCATTCTGTTCAGATATATTTCTAAAAACTGAGCTAATTTTTCATACAAAACTGTTATTAAGTATGACTATAATTTTATTGGAACATAATTTTATCCAAATTAAATAAGGTCAGACCAATAGGTCTGCAACTTCAGATTTAATTCCCCACGCTTTACATCCTGCAATGAGGCAGGGCAAAACATCTACCTTCACCTTAATTTCCTTCATTTTCACTCACATGCAAATACCCTTACAGATAGTACTGAGGATAATATAGTTCAAGGTTCAGGAAGAGCAAAAGACGAACAAGAAAATGTGAAACTCAAACTCTCAATACTAAGAGGGGATGTTCCCGGAAACTCTAGAAGACGAGTTGTAATTAAAATTTATTTTTGGTGAAATTTTACACCAACGACAAGAATTCGAAGAATGTTAAATATAATAGGTTCATTGATTTTAAATATTTATATACAAATATGATGTAATACGCTGTAGATTGTCGTTTCTCTGCTGGATAAATAAGTGATTACTTACACCACGACGTAATATTATGTACAAACTACAAGTAAAGCGATATAAAAATGTAATATTTTTGTGAATAGGCTATTAAACATTTTGAGTACTATCACAACGAAATTTATAATGTACAGGTATACTGTAATGTGTATTTATATATTTCCCAACTTATTTAGAAATTTACTTATTCACGTATTGGCTAGCCTATATACATGTATATTTGCCAATCACTTATTTGTTTACTTGTTTAACTAATTACACGTCGGTTCAAATATTTAGAAATTGAATTGCGTGTTTGTCAATTTATTTTACGTTGATTTAACTTGACGTACATTATCTGTAGTCTATTTTTTAGAGAGTGATTTATACAAGAAGCTATTTTGTTGTTAGATAAACGATCAAAAGCACACCTGGTTTTCGAAAGGACACAAGCAAGTTAAGGTATGTTACTTTTTATCGACATATACGAGACAATGTGCAGATACAACAATTCAGGTCAAACAAATTTGTGAATAGAATCATAAAAGTCTATCGCACTTTCTGAATATTTTCCCCTGATGCTCTCCCTAAGCTCTAGTGGATTACGAGTGGTATTACTGTTGGGATCTTTATTAAGAAATATTTTTGTTCTTCGATAGCAGAGAGAATATAATAAAAAAACCTGTCGAGGACCAACAAAATGCTTGCTATCAAAGTTATACTCACAAACACACTCCAAACGGACTAAACGATCTGCGACTTAACTCCGTACAGAATCAGCCAACTAATATACTAATAATATTAGTCTGCGTATTTTATAAATTGTGTGGAATGGTTATCAAACAGAATTTAGTCGAATAACACAATTATTACCCAATGAGAGAGTTTAGTAGTATTAGTATTTAGTAGTAGTACTATTTATTTATTTAACCTGGTAGAGATAAGGTCGTCAGGCCTTCTCTGCCCCTTTAACAGGGGATTACAACTATAATATGAAGAATAAAATTACAATTAATATTAAATTTACAATTACAATTACAATAAAAATTAAAGTACGACAAGATTACAAGATGAAAGCTAGACATTTTATCATAGAAGTTAAGAACAAAGAATATTTTTGTATTTACTGAATTGCAAATAGAACCTAGAATAACAAAAATCTATAGTAATGAAATTACATGATATTGAAATATTTTGTGGTAGACTAAGAGAACTATTTACAAGAAACCATGTATGAACAAGTCTCAATTACTGACCAAGTACCTAGTAAGTTTGCGTTTGAATTCAATTTTATTACGACAGTCCCTGATGCTAGCAGGTAACGAATTCCAGAGTCTTGGCAGGGCTATTGTGAAAGAGGATGAGTATGAGGAGGTGCGATTTAATGACATGTATAACAGTTAATGATAACCTATAATGTTTGGAATAGAAATAACTTGTGGATTCTTCATGTAATTATATTTTAATTCATACAATTTAAGTTTTTGGATGTTAAGTAAAATTATTTGAAAGAACACTCCATTCATTCCTTAACATTAAATTCAAAATATACAGAACATGTGTTATTTCGACCCGGCTTAATGACGTGAAGAACTAACGCTACTGTTGTTTGAACAAATCCGGAATGTAATATATTGAAGTTCATATATTCATAATAGAATAGTATGTTTGTTATTGATCGTTTAATATGTTTTTGTGTTTTTACTATACAGTATTTTACACATTTTATTCACAAAAGAAATAAAATTTATAAAGTAATTCTTTAACTACTTACATTATGTGAATAAGTTATGCAATTTATTTCCTGCGTAAGCATTTCTATTCAAACGTTGCTTTTACTCGTGCCTAATACTATACTAAAATTTAAAAAAATATATATGCCACATAATGTACACACTTATTTTTTATGGCGCCATACAATAGAGTAACATTAAAGGTCTGTGTGCAATACATCATTTAGTTAAGTGAGTTGCATTTTCATACAATAACAAACGGCTTCCACTTGGCTTACATTTATAAGCATCCAAGTGTTTGGGGAACTACTATATCACTATTGTCCGAAGTCCAGCACAGCTTAGCCACCGCACAAACATATGTCCATTGCTTTTTCATTGTAGGGTTACAAGTCCTTTGTAACGGCACAGCCTTTTTATTACGGGGAAGAGGGAAATAGAAGCGAGAAGGAAATGGCTGTCCTCTTCTGTAATACAGTGTGTCTTGTGTATCATCGACCATTTATCACCCACTGCACTTCTCCCTCTTGCGCTCAACATGGATCTTCAGCTTGAAATGCTGTAAGAAAATCGTTAACAACTCAGACTGGGTTTTCCTTGTCATCCTCTTCTCTATCTCTGTTTGTGGTTTTACAGTTGCAACTTTCGTTCTTCTGCCCTCTGTTGTCGAGTTAACGGGGTTCTCCAGTAGATCTGGCCATTTGAAATAGGCGGATGGGAAGAGAAATCTACTATCAGTAGCTAGCGGGGAACCCGGAGAAATTTCATTACGCCGGTTCGTACATGTTGTTTCCTGAAAACTATACGTGTACATTTCCTTGAAGACTTTTGAACACCGCAATCCAGCACAATGTGGCGATCCAGTTGTACTGCATTGGGTTGTTGTCATGATTTGAGTCCGAAAATCAGGCATTAATTTTGATTAAAATAGTCAGGCAAAAGGTTATTTAATATATGAAAAACAATCACTAAAAGGAAAGAACAGGCAAAATAATTAATTTTTGTAGTTGCAAAATCTGTGAAATAAAATTTATATTTTCAAGATTGACAGGTTTCACAGAAAATTGCAGAAAAGAATAGCGCCATCGGTAGAAAATACGTCTTCGTAGAATTCACGAGCAAAATTATGTAATTACTTCATTTATGGCACATTAAATGTTTGCATGATGACTTGGTAAGTATTGGATATACTGAATTAAAAATCACTTTTAATTTTAAACTTGATTTGCCGTGAGTCAGCCTCTAGTCTTGTAGTTGGCAACGCTGGCTCCTAATCAGGATGTTTCGGGTTTGACTCCCGATTCTTCCAAGGAATTTCTCCTTCGTTAGAAATAGCCTGAATGTTTGTATTGAGCTTAGATTTAACTTGGATTTAAATGTTAGGAAGCAACTGGCGTACCCTACCAAAAATCCTCTGTGAATATCACCTTAAGGTATCACCGGAGCCATTAGTAGATCATTTGTTGAATTTGAGCTGATTTACGTGAAATTGTATATATTTTTATTGGGTTATTTTACGACGCTGTATCAAAATCTCAGTTATTTAGCGTTTGAATGAAATGAAGGTGATAATGCCGGTGAAATGAATTCAGCACCGGAAGTTGCCCACATTTGCTCATATTGAGTTGAGGGAAAACCTAAGAAAAATCCTCAAACAGGTCAATTTTCACGACCGGGATTCGAATCGGGCTACCTGGTTTTGTGGCCAGACGCGTTGTCCGTTACTCCACAGTGTGGCCTACGTATTTATATATATTGTTACCAGATCTTTATTGTTCTAAAGACTCCACACTACTATCACAAGAGATGGACATCCCAATATCTTATACCGATGCACAGAATTACCTTTCCAAAGCAGCTATAAACAAGTAAGCTTCAAATAGATATAGATTAAATGGGACCGTCACATGCATTTGACGGTCCATTTAATCTATATCTATTTGTACCCTGCTTATCGGTCTACACTCCAACAAAATGAAAATAAGTAGGCTTCAAGTAAACTTTGTAAGAAAAGGATCCACCTCACAGTACCCCAAGAAGCCCCTCTCTCTTACTTCAAGAACAGGTGAAACTTACTAGACTCAGAATTGGTCACTACTACCTCGACCACGCTGACCTCCTTTTCAAACAACCACAACCAACTTGTAGTGCAGGTCTCACCACCAACTATCTCTTTAACGAATGCAGCAAATACAACAAAGAAAGACAAAAATATAAAATACCAATCGAGACATCATCTACATTTAACAATCCCAAACTCCGTCTGAAGATATTTTCATTCCTCAAAGATACTGGCCACTGGACTTTAATATAATTTCATTTTTATTTTGTAACTTTATAAGTAACAATTAATAACGAATGTAATTTAATGTTAACTAGTCGAGACATGACTCAGTGACTATAAATAAATAGAAAAAAGAAATACTGAGAGATTTCTAATTTAATAAGAATAATTAGAATTTTTAATTTTACTGCATATGCCTATAATTATTTCTAAACTCACTAATTCCTTAAAAATGACAAAAAATATATTAAAATTTAAAATATGTCATAAGAGTTAAAATTGGAAAAGTAGCCAAGATGGAGAAACAACATAAAAACCATATATTCATTGAGAATCTACTGACACATACAATTGATTCGGACTCAAAGAACAATTCTCACAAAGAATTGTGGTAAAGCACAGTAATACTCATGCCTCTCCTTTGCTTAAATGGATTTAGGTGCTTCGATAGTTGAAAGGATTAATAGAAAAGAAATTTGTGTTCAAGCGACACATTGCTCCGTTCCAAAGTCTCAGTTAAATACAGTAATACATAACGAACGTATAATCCACTAGTAAAAGAACATGGGAACAAGGTAACCCATAATGTCGCTGTCCTATGTATAACGATATCGGCCAGCTTATGCGTTAAGAGGGGTAAAATTAGGTAAATTATGCAGATAGTTGGAGCAAAGGCTAGAGAATCATGTAGAGATTTTAACCTTAACAAATCAATACATATATTCTACAATAAATTTCCTCTTATGTAATAAAGAAAATTGTCCAACTAACTCAGCCATACATAGTATAAATACCCGCAGAAGGAATGATTTTCATACACCAACATCAAATTTATCATGCTTTCAAAGGATAGTACTTTACATGGCGATAAAAATGTTCAATAGTCTTCCTGAAGACATTAAGAATCATAGCCAAAACCCTGCATTATTTAAGGTAATATCTCACACTTTCTATTCTGTAGATGAATTCTTGACATTTCACAGTACTGTGTAAATATTATAATACTATTAAATGGTAAACATATTACATTGTATGAAATATTATTATTATTAAGGTATTATTTCTGTAATATTTCATATTTGCATTTTATATGTATTGCATTGTATTGTTAAAAGTAAGAATTGGACATGTTCTTTATTCTATGCTATAAAGCAAATGTAAGAATATTATGGAACGAATAAATCTATCTATCTGTCTGTCTGTCTGTCTGTCTGTCTATCTATCTATACTAATAGATAATATCCAATGAGTTAGTTGATAAATCGATTTAAATTTTAATTATAAAATATTACAGAAAATGTATAAAGCCAGTATAAAAATTGAAACAATTAGAAATAATATCTTTATGGAACACTATAAGAAAATACAGAACTCACTGTCTCCATGCTCTCTGGATATTTCTACTATGTATTTCGTAGTAAAGTTCCTGTATAAATTTAAGTTGTTTAGTCAACTGTCCGAAGACAGGTTTGACCTCACGTGACACCAATAAAGCATCATTCATGATGTAACTAAGTCAGGAGATAATGGAGTAGGTTGGCCAGTTCCTTTCCCCCTCCATTGCAATCTTCGCTTAATAGTAACATATTACATTAATCAGACTTCAGATGTATACAAACAATTATTCTTCCTCTGACACATATCGTAAAGTGAGATTTACTAATAGATGTACATATTAGCTAGAATCTCAATCACAGGTATTTATTGCATAAATGCCATGAACATCAAGAGTGATGCTATAGACAGTCGTGAGCTATAACAACAAAGATAAGAATAAAACCAATATAGAACAAATAGATTTCAAATAAAAATAAACACCAACATAGCATTAACATAATACAATACCGGTACTGACTTGGATCTACAGAAGAGTCGAAAACTTCCTTAATGTCATGAAAGGGCCTTTCTATTAGCTAACGTGCAACATTTTTTTAAATATGGTAAATTGTACAACATATGCTTGTTGTTGCAGCTTATTGAACATAGCAACTGCAACCGAGCTAAAATAAGCATTTCATTTGCTCAGTCTAACGTTTGATTCGGAAAAATAATAATTATATCTCGTGCTGTAACTGTGAAGTTTAGATCTATTAATATTATTGTTGAGGTTTTTCTTAACACCTAACAAACAGTTTAATATCTATAGATTTACCACAGTTAATTTTTTTTTTCTGCTGAATAGAAATAATGTACATGGTATGGGGAGCCTGTCAATATTCGTATAGACTTTGTGTGAAGAATGTGAACTTTGTATATACCCTTGCTATTCCTCCATATTCGAATACCGTAAGACATTACACTATTGAAAAATGCACAATATGCACTTTTGAGGTATGTTAGGGAATAAGAGGTTTTAAATGTCTTAATACTTGAAAGTTTAACACAAGGAATTTATATGATGTTCCCATGTCAGTTTGGTGTCCACTGTAATCCTTGATATATGAAATATGAAAATTAAGTTTAGCCTCCTTCAGATTTAATTTATATATTATCCTAGCTGATTTGTACAAATATCGAGTTGCAGAAACATATCTGATATGATGCCCGGCTCACTGAAAAAATTATGGACATCCATCAGATGCCGTTTGAGATTTTTAGATTATTAATATACCAAAGTAAATTAGATTTTGCTTATTTAGAATTCCTATAATTATTGACTTTTAATAGTTTTTAATGGAAAATAAGTGTTGAATCCACTACAAAAAATATATATGAAATCATCGAAAATACACCCCTTATTCTTATTTAATAGTAGATGCAGATCGATATTAGCAGGACCTCCTATATTACCGGACCTGACACTGGCATCCAAGATGGCGGCCGGGAGAGGTATTTCGTAGATTGCAATGAGTTAAAATAAATACGGCATCGATGAGATTATTTTAACAAAATTCTCAATGAAACAATTGATAATAAAGTTCCTTACCAAATAAATGAACATAGTACAATCAGTAACATAAAAATATGCCTACATACACCAATAATAAAAGAAAACAACTGATTAAAAGCTTCAATATGTTATTATATTAGGCCTTGCAATTGCCCAATTAACTCCTGTAAAATTCAGATTGTGAGGAAATAGAAGACAATAATACAATACTGAATAGCTGCTACTTCAGGATTTAGGAAATCTTACCTGGATTATACAAATAGATTTCATCAGCAACTAGAAATTATATAATATGGAGTCCTGTCTTCCTAGTCACTAAACTCTGTCACTGTATTCACTGAGATTGATTAAAAATAAAACGATCTATTCACTACGTACAGTTTAACACTGTGCCCACTGATGTTGATTTAGAATGAAATGACACTATCCACTGTATCCACTGATGCTGATTCAGAATGAAATGACACTATTCACTGTAGTTTCTCACTATATCCACTGATGTTGATTCAGAATGAAATGGCACTATTCACTGTGGTTTCTCACTATATCCACTGATGCTGATTCAGAATGCAATGACACTATTCACTGTGGTTTCTCACTATATCCACTGATGTTGATTTAGAGTGAAATGACACTATTCACTATAGCTTATCACTGTAATATCCACTTACACATAGACCTACACAAGGGATTAGATAGGCTGTAAACTACAAACGATGAAGAATTCACAGCTTGGAGAGCACAGCACTGTAATTTCTCACTGTATCCACTAATGTTAATTCAGAATTAAATGACACTATTCACTACAGCTTATCACTGTAATATCCACTTATGCATAGGCCTACACAAGGGATTAGATAGGCTGTAAACTAAAAACGATGAAGAATTCACGGCTTGGAGAGCACAGCAGCCTATTTTTTGAACTTGGAACACTTTCTGTGGGTTTTATTTTTGTCTTTCAATTGACCTTGCAGTAATTATTAATAAATAAGTTGGCCAAAACCTTGCTGCACTTCACTGCTAGTTTTCTTACCACTGAGTTGTTTGTTGGGGTAAAATGTTCACGATGAATGCTTCTTGTCCACTTATCCCTTAAATCTATATCTTTTGGAAACAAAACTACATGTACAAACGGACTTTCTTTATCGTAATTCGATTTGCAACCTGGGACACTACACGTGTGAGGCGTTTTAAGATTAACAACATAACACTTTCAAGCTTTGATCTCTACGAAAACAATGTATATTAATTATAATGTCACAATTATATTATTATATACTAACTTATAAACCCTTCAACGATTATACCAGAGGCAAATGATACAAGAAACACAATAAACATTCACATGAAGTAAGTATACTTTCACAGTTGCGTTAACCACTCTATTGTCCACCATGTTTGTTTACTTCCGTTTACAGTGTCAGGTCCGGTAATATAGGAGGTCCTGATATTAGTTAAATATTATGCAAATTTAGCCCTGTTGCTTTCATTAAAACTATTAAATTTAACCATCCTACAAGGTAGGCAAATACATGATTAAATAAAAATATTAATATTTCAAAATAAAATAAATATGCTTCTAAATTAATTAAAATTAATTACTTCGTAAATTCATAAACATAAGTTATGTGGATTGTGGTAACTCTAGTAACTTGTAACTAATGACCTCAAAGTGTATGTAATTTATTATAGCTTATAATTTATGAGCATGAAATATGTATCTAGCATATCCAGTAACCTCTGTTTTGTGACCACAAACAATATGGTATTACTAATAACTTCTAATTTATGACCTCAAAATATATCTTATTTTTAGTAACTTGTATTTTATGAGTACTGTAAAATCTAGTAACTTATAACTTATAATACAATTTGGAATTTCTCGTTACACATCTTTCCTTCTCCACTCTGTCCTAGAGAAGTAATCGACAGAATTTTGTCATCACACTTCCCCTAGTTGAAGAAGCCGAAATAGAGGAAATTCAAAATTAGGATAGATTTATACGTACTCTATAAAATATAACTTACATGTTTGTGTTTATCGTTGGATCTTTGCTAAGCTTTAATCCTTGCCTGCATTCCAAATTGTAGAATTTGATACACCTCCACAAATGCCGTTTTTGTTTTGACTTTGCTTTCCAAATATTTATAACTTATAGTCACAAAGTATGCATGATTTCTAGTAACATCTATATATAACTCATTTCTTTGTCATTTATTGTAACTTTCAATTTACGATCACAAAGTGTGTATGTGGCATTTCTAGCAACTTAAAATTTATGACTACAAAATATGTGTGTGGTATTTCTAGTAACTTCTAATTTATGGCCAAAAAGCGTATGTAAATTTCATTAAGTGTTATTTATGATCGTAAAGTTTATGTAACTTCTAGTAATTTTGTAATTTATGATCCCATGGTGTAATATGTTTTTGCTTATAAGTAATAACTTGTCATTTATAACCACATAGTATATCTAATATCTGGTAACTTCTAAATTAAGGCTACGGAGTATGTTAATTCGCTATGTTTAGTTTATAAAACTGTAACCATCACCATCATCATAAAAATAATATACTTTGCATACTTCCACTTGGTAATGAGTTTTGGAATAATATTCAGGGGAAATTCCACAGATTAGTAACAGTATATTTCTATTACAAAAAAGTAATTAGAATAATAGTATGTGACAAATCTAGGGAATCTTGTAGGACTATTTTAAAAAAACTACAAATAATATCCATGGCTTGTCAGTACATCTTTCCATTAATAATCTTCCTCGTATGTAATCGTGAAAACTTTGTAACTAATTCAACAGTTCATAGCATAAATACACGTCAAAAAACGACTTTCATACTCCAGCGGCAAGTCTATCGTGTTATCAAAAAGGAGTGCATTATATGGCAATGAAAAAATTTTAATAGCCTCCCTATCGATTTAAAAAATGAAACTCAAAACATAAAATTAATTAGGGCCAAATTAAAGAAGTACCCAATTTCTCACGCCTTCTATTCTGTACGTGAAATCATGACATTCAATAACACTACATTAAATTGATACTAAAACTTTGTGTTGTACTAGTAGACTATATTGTAAATCTCGTCTGTATATATTTCATCTAGACTGTGACTATAAATTAAGACTTTATAATAGTATGAAGTTTTTTGACATGTTCCATATTCTAGCTGTAAGCAATGTATGAATACCATGGAATGTTAATAAATACAATACAATACAATACAATACAATCATCTGCAAGAAATAAATCACAAAATGTACTTTATGTTAAAAAAGGTGTCAATTTTATTTCATAATTTATTTGACATTTCTAGTATTACTTTTCAAGTTGCTATATTTATAATAGTTTGTTTTATATCATACACCTGAAACATGAAATAATTTGTAACAATTCTTCAGAGAAGAAAACTTTCTATGATTATAGCAAGAAACGAACTGAGGGCGACTCGAGGGAAGCATACATCACTCGCAAAAGGCTATGATATTACGAGGCAATTTCTTTCGATAATTGGATTCGAATTACTTCCGAGAAAATATCATTTTGTCATCAGATTACTTCAATGTAATAAAAAATGAGATAAATTTATTATATGTAAATGTACACTCCGATGAACGATGCGGACTATTTTTCCGATACACTGAAATATCGGAAAGACATTTTGTTTCTACGTCATAAAAATTAACAACTTCCTCCTTCACATGACACCGCACCGACATTATCGACAAGAAGCATTGCAGGAAAAGGATCTGGGAAACTTCTAGAGGCGTGATACAATATTTCTACAGAAAACAAGCACTTCTATGTGGACTTTTGGAGATGTGATGGATGAATACAATAAATGGTATATTCAAAACATATTCGGGGTATTGTCAGTAACCGTGTGTATTACTACTACTGTGAACAAGTATTGCGTACTTATGGCACCTTATGCATATATAATCTTTTAAAGTAATATGCCTAAGAACGATGATCATCTGGCATTGTAAACTAGCTATTTGGAAACATCAATATGAAAATATTGTACATTATTTAGGGACAGTTGGGTTGACGAGAATTAGCCTCAAATTTTTATGACTTGATTCAGAATGACTATATTATTAACAAAAAAGTTTGAGAAATTCAATACTTTCATTACTTAACATTGGTAATTTTTTATATATAAACAATCCGATGGTGTTTGGGTGAAGAGAGATACGTCATAAGAATGAGTTTCAAGATACATGAAAACTAAACTTCGGGTCCTGATTGCAAATACCAGTAGTTTTCTACACAAATACAACACAGAAAATGCTAATATTATTTTCTTTTTTACACATCCACTTATAAAATTTCACCTGTGTATTCATCCGGGAAACAAAACTCCATTTGCACAAAAATGACTTAACCTCCTTTACCCGAACATCATCGAATTGTTGTTTGTCAATTTGAAATCATGCTGGTAATTTACCTTATTTCATTACTAGTTTCGGTAACTAGTAATCTTAAGATGGCCAGTATGAAGCCAAAAATAGTAATTAAATAAGGAAAATAGCCGAAACAATTTCAAATTAAGACAGGAAAGTTGTTTTAGTAACATATTTACCAATCTTAAGTACGAATGATCATTTAAAGAAGGTAAATGTAGCATGTGGAGTAAGAAAGGGAGTAAAAATTAACCGATAAATCGTATTGCAATATATGAAGAAAAAACATCAAATAATTATCTGCTTCAGCAACATTTATAGGTACGTGAAATGAAATTCTAACGAATTTGTAACAGACGAATAAATTGAGAAAATTAAAAGTAGCAGTTATATTACGAATTTGATATTCAAAGAAGTGTGAATGGTTGGTAGGCCTATATGAAAAGCAACGAAAAGCAGATAATAATAATAATAATAATAATAATAATAATAATAATAATAATAATAATAATAATAATAATAATAATAATAATAATTTATTTATTTATTTCATCTGGCAGAGCTAATCCCAGTAGGCCTTCTCTTCCACCCAGCCAGACTCTAATTCTAATAGAATACAATTGGTTACATAGTAGTACATATAGGACTTCTGAAAACGCAACCAAGGATGTATTTGAACTTTAGGATTCATATAATACTTATCAAAACCATTTCTTGCCCAGTGACATTAAAGGGAGCCTGATAGTTGAACACAGAGGCTGAAATTAGTATTTTGCAAGCAATTTCTAACAACAAAGAGTAAATTAAATTTTAAGTTATATGTGGTTTTTGTACGTTCTTCTCCAAACCGTCCGAAATAACCTAATATTTAAACTCACGTGCGAAATATTATGCAGCAGAATCACCTCAGATTGCACAGAAATTTAATTCTCGAAGTATGAAACTGTAGCCTATATGAATAAAAATAATTTGCAAACTTTTTGTATGCAACATCGTTGATGGTCTTGACGACTTGATGTGAGAAATCAACTAATCATATTGTGAATTTATGACTTCTCTTAAGGATCTTCAAAGTCTTTTCCTTGCTTCCAATTTTCAATTGATTGCTCGCGATTACATATTATGTACCTCCATGTCTTGTAGAGAGATTATGGATGCTAATAATTACACTTTGAAGAAAAATTGGAAGGTTAAGACTGCAATTCAAACTAAAAGGAGGAACTTGAAAGAATTTAGTTTCAATTAAAACCCTTCACAAAAGATAATAACAATAATAACAACAACAACAACAACAACAACAATAATAATAATAATAATACGGCACATACTGGTGCAATACGAATTGATAAATATTCTTCATGAACTAAAGTAAATAAGACATCAAAACGCGGAAAAATTGATATTTTAGTAAATGTCAAGGAATCGCAAAGACTCAGAAATAATAGTCCAGATAGACATTTTAAATTCTTGAAGGTCAGTTACGACTGAACACTTTAATATTCAAGATATATGGAGTTAATCAATCTACATTAAAATATGGGTTATGTTTCAGGCAAAATTGTTGGAAAAGTAGTCGACCTCGGTAGCGCAGTCGGTATAGCGCTGGCCTTGCGGGTTCGATCCCGGGCCAGGCGACAGGCTCATGTCAGTAGATTTACTGGCTTGTAAAAGAACTTCTGCGGGACAAAATTCCGGCACACCGACGACGCTGATATAACCTCGGCCGTTGCGAGCGTCGTTAACTAGATCATAACATTTAATTGCCTGTGTCGAAAGATTCTTGTCAATGTCGCCAGTTTTCGATTGTCCGAAGCTTGAGGTAAATTCTCATTAACTTTGAGAATTGCTGTGATCACTTTATGTCCGGATTGATACTTGTCGAACAGGCCGTGTTCATTTAAATTTGTCTTACTTTAACACTTTTTGTCTGGTAAGAATTTGATTAGTCAGTTGTGCGACAAAATTTTCGGAATTTGTTTTTTATAGGAGTTACGTTAAGTTAGGAGTGAAAGTATTAAAGATTAGAGAAGTCGTATTTTTAATAATTTTATTAATCTAAGATCAAATAAAATGAAACATATTTCATATTGAAAAAAAAAAAACGAACTACACACTATAATTTCATTTTTAAATAACGGTAAGAGAGATCGTGTATTTATTGTACAGATTTCGTTATTCACGAAAAGCTGTATGGACTCCATTCCATCTTCATTTTCCTCCTGTTATCACTTTTCCGTCTGCGAAGAATACGGTGTTTAATACTAATCCTGTCTCGTTTTATCTGTACTCAAATTTCAATTTTAATTTTCCACTCTCTTTATTCTTATTGAACACGCATCAATGTCTTGCCTACAATCCACAGGCAAATGAAGGCAAAGTGGTAAAAGTCGCAGAAGACTTATCTTGTTCATGTACGGTAAAACATGTTGTGTATATCGCATCAGTGGTTTTAAACGAATCCCTGTTATAGTTTTCAATTTATAATTAATTTATCGGGTTCGGTTCTGTAAGAATCATTCTGTAGTTTCATATTATATTCTCATAATCGGACACAAATATCATCAGAAATACGTAATAAATGTCATCACATTCATAATTCGGAAGAGCAAAATCAAATAACAGAATTACAACAGTGTCTGGCCTCAGATGGTTTACCACTTCCAATGTGCTCCTTTAAAAGATCTTAAAGTGAAATTTCTATCTGATATTGACAACTTAATTCGCAGTGCTGTTAAGGAAATAATTAACATTCCTATTAATACCCCGAATGCTATGATATATGCACCAAGAAGATTGCGAGGTTTAGCATTTAAAGATTTGTCAAAGACTTTTACACGTTGACAACCCTCATGTAGCTGCCACTTGGAATTTTCCAAACGAAATTGAACATTGCATTAAAAAAAATTACCAATTACCTTCGATTGCTCTGAACGTATTTCCTCTCAAAAGCTAAGAAAAGCATTGCGAGAAGATTCTTTTCATCAGTGGATTCAATTGGAAAGGAAAGGTTTGGGAGTTGTTTTCTATTCTCACTGGAAGAAAGGTAATTCGTGGATCTCAACCAAAAAGGGACTTTCGAGCAGTCAGTGGACGCAAGCCATTAAGATGAACTGTACCTACAATACCTGTACGTACTCTCCCTGATAGAACTCTTGACTCAACCCGTTGCAGAAGATGTGATGAGCAAGAAACGCTTCCTCACGTCTTGGGTTTCTGCCATCATGGAGAATTACTCGAAATCAACAGACATAATACGGTTCGTTCTCTCATCGTAGCTTCAATCCGTCAGAATGATTCCTATGAAGTTTACCAGGAAGTTGGTTGCGTCTCTTCTGATGGCTCTACTAGAAGTGCTGATATCATCATAATTGATCGCCAGAAGGATAAGGGTGTCATTCTTGATCCCACAATTCGTTTCGAGATGCATGAAGAACAGGCCACAAGAGGTGTCGTGAAAAACAAGTCATATATGAGCCTTGTTGTCAACATCTCGCAGCACAATACCACATCACACATTGGACAGTTTTTGTGCTTATGTTCGGTGCCCGTGACACGAGAAACTTTAAATCAATTTAAACAATTTAAAATTTCTGATGCAACGATTGATGCCATAAGATCTCATGTGTTAAAATCATCCTTAGCTATAATAGTAACCATTTGTACCCAAGCAACGTTTATTGTAAATGATTTCCTATGTTTTCTTATGATTTAGCTTAATGTTTTTTTTCTTTCAAATTGTCACATAATTGTTTTTAATCATTGTTCTTTGTGAATTGATTAGTAGGCCGATCTATCGAACACTTGTTCAGGGCGGCTTTTGTTAATACAAATTTATTTTTATCCAATGCATACAAAACCAAGTTCACAACTGCTGTATTCATAAATAGCCAGATATAAAAGAAACTTCACTGGTCCTCATACTATACGTTAGAGTAATATCTTTCCATTAAATTGTAGCTAAGTATTCCAATCCATTTAGTTTATGATGATAAGAGCGACGAAGATGATGGCCAAATTAAATTAGAAATGTGTTGAATTCCAACACAGTTACTCCACTAAATAAGCCACATATTTCAACTGTTAACTCTTGCACATTGATATAAATAAGGGGTGATATTTCCAGTTCTTTTTACAAACAAATTCCGAGGGATTTATTTATTAAATTCCTGTGCTTTTACCTCGTATATAGCGAGGCACATAGATCTCTACACTGTTCTCTTCTTTCCCATTTTCTTTCCAGTCTTTTGTTTCTATTTTTTCTCCCCCTCCCTCCAAAACAATCCGTCTACTTCACCCTCTCCACACAAACAACATCCTCCCAGAGTTTCTACATCTCGTTCTTTACCCTCAATTTCGTACTCACCCCCTGAAACTCTTTCAGCGAGATTTGTGAATCCCGCTTGCTTCATTCAAAATATATGCACGCACCCCGCTCTTCTCCACAATTTACACCACAATTACTGTTTATAAATCCGACACATTTTTCACCGCTAATAAAACGAGGTGAGAAATTTGACGTAATTAATACTTAACATCTTACGGATTGCAACAGTTAGGCCTACCACACACAGAATTCAAATTTCTTACTCTGAATAAAAAAGTAATACAAATTATCATCTTGTTGAGTGGCATTCCTTAAATCACCAGTAAGAATACCATTAGGGCGCAGTGTTATAGCAAAGACTAAATAATTGGAGACCGGGCTTCAAATCCGGACAAATCAAAGCTGTATTGATGCTAAACTAAACATTGTGCTCGGGCTACTTATTTCAAGATACTTCTTCCTCTCTGCCAACATTGCGTAGCTTCTCGGTATTATTTCATTTTCATCACACCAAGAGGAAGTTGTTCTCACCTATAATTTATTTCGCAGGCAATGGAATTACGTGAACAAATTGTGTACCGTTGAAGTTAACTCCATAGGACTCATTACCCCACATTATTATTTTCATTATAGGAACGCAATATGCAAATAAATTGGAAATAACATAAATGAAACGTGACTTTAGAATTCAGAAAATTGATTTAAAGGACAGATATGATTATTCAAAAGTTTACATGAATTTTCATCACAATGGTTACAATATCTTTATAAAAAGGTTTTAGTAAACAAAATCTTTGCCTGACATCTTCGAAACATTTCGAGATAACACTAAGTACTTGCCCCAGTGAGAAGAAATAAAACTTCTGTGTGTTGAAGTTTTCACGAATATTTATTTCTTAAGTAATCCATAGTTCTTCTACTTTCCCTTAGTTTAACCTGTCCCTTTCAGGTTGTAATTACACGACCCACGCCACCCGGGCCTTACAGGGCCGCGACCTGTCGGGAGAGGAATTAAGCTATGGATCACATACATACTTTTTTTGACCACACAAGGACATGGAGGGCCTCCCCGGACGAGGGATCAGCTCAATGCCAGGGCCACCTCCCATACAACACAAACATTTAAGACATTACACAGCATTCACTCACACATATGAAAGGATTAAGGGAAGGATCGCTGTCCATGGCCGGACTTTCAAGAGGTACAACCCTGGCATTAGCCTGGAAATAACTGAGGAAACCATGAAAAAACTCAATTAGGATTGCCGGCCCCTGAGATTGAACCCCGGACCTCCCGAAAACAAGGTCAGCCCTCTACCACGACGCTAGCCCGCTCGATGTAATCTATAGTTAA
The DNA here is from genome assembly GCF_040183065.1 of Periplaneta americana. Lineage (NCBI taxonomy): Eukaryota > Metazoa > Arthropoda > Insecta > Blattodea > Blattidae > Periplaneta > Periplaneta americana. Next base: position 23,301,967 of record NC_091128.1, on the reverse strand, counting down.
TTCATAAATTAATATTTTTCTTCTCTTGATTCACCATATCAGGCTGATCACTTCCTACTTCAACCATAATCGTTGTATCTATAATGAACCCACTCCTTGGTATATTAGAATATGCCAAGATGTGAACACGACTTGATGAGCCATTCATTGCAATACAAGGTTCTTCTAGTCACGTATTATTATTATTATTATTATTATTATTATTATTATTATTATTATTATTATCATTATTACTATTATTATCATTATTATTATTATCATTATCATTATCATTATCATTATTATTATTATTATTATTATTATTATTATTATTATTATAAATGCATACATAACACACGCTTCTATTCATTTATACATGCAAGCACATACATACGTACATTACATATATACATTAAATGCATACATGCATACATACATACATACATACATACATACATACATACATACATACATACATACATACATACATACATACATACATACATGCGTCCATTAATGGATGTGTATTCATCATCATTAATACTATTATTATTAAAATGTTATGATTCAGTCATGTGACATCAATTTAATGTAGTTTAAAGCATAGTGAACGTTTTCGCCTTAAGTCCGGAATTTTCAGACAAATGAAACGAATTTAGATATCATATGAAATTGCATAACTGTTCTAAGGGACATATGTGTACATATATAGTGTATACAAAAAGATTACATTAGCAAATATTTATTAATACATCCGCCTGTCATAACAGATGACCATATAGGTCCGGAAAACAATTTCAAAGAAATGCATATATGCAATAGAGAGAAAAATGAATACTATAGGTTATTGTAGTAGATTATTTTACGACGCTTTATCAACATCTTAGGTTATTTAGCGTCTGAATGAGATGAAGGTGACAAAGCCAGTGGAAAGAGTCCAGGGTCCAGCACCGATAGTTATCCAGCATTTGCTCGTAATGGGTTGAGGGAAAACCACCGTTACTTCACAGGTGTGGACTCAATACAATAGGTAGTAATCATAGTACAATGGGTGGTATGTATATAGTTATAGAATTATATTTTGCTTTTACTGGAGAAGATTCTTGAAGTAGAAGTATATATTTCGTTTTCTACGCATAATCCTGATACTACTACTACGAACTGAGTACTACGCGGCGGTAGTATAAACTATCGAGAGTATTCGATTATTATCGATTATCCACAGTACTTCGTGTTTATCCGCTAATATTCGTTAGTTTTTTCCTTTCATGTAGTCTAATTATAATACATTTTTGGTGGGTGAAATTGTTTGCCGTCCTTAAAACTTAGTTGATTTAACAAGAAAATGGGCAAGTACAACGAAGTGGGAATTGTAAAGAGAGAGATATGGAGAACAACTGCTGTTTGTTCATCTACCAAAAGAATACCCAGCAATATTGAACGAATTGCAAACTACTGCCGCAAGAAGTAACAAAGAGAAGGCCATCCAGGTTATGAACGTTTAGGTGAAAGTTTACAGTGGTAAAAAAAAAAAAAAAAACAAAATAGACGAAAAGCGAATTATGAAGAAAATAAATAACATGAAAATTAAGTAAAGTCAAAATCGGACGGATCCAAAATGTTATTCATTAAATTAATATGTAATCTAAATATTGTAGGCACATGGAGTTTTTTTCACGTAAATTAAATGTATCGGCAATATAATTATACCTACGTCATAGAATCATTTTGCTAAAAATATATTATTTTTAATAACAAAAATCAACTAACAAAATTCCACTTAATTATCTCAAAATCATCATTTAAGTAGTCCATTACAAAAATTGATTTTTTTTTTTTTTATAAAACCTAAGATATAACTTCTTATAATCGCGTTCTGATGGTTTTCGTCTTTTCTTGTAGGATTTTCTAGCGTAAATTTATATAAATTCTGCCATTTTGGACTATACAAACGCTTATGCTAATCTAACAAAGTCTCAAACAGGGCAAACTACGATTTTTCTTAGTTTATACTTACGGTTAGAAGTAAAAGTATATACGTCTTGTTATGCATACAAATAGTAATTTATACTACCAATTCAAGGGTTCAGAACCAAAGTGGGCCAAGCGCCATTTACTAAAACCGTAGAAAACAAGGGTTAAAATGAAGTTATTACCATAATTCAATGGAAACATATAGCAAGTAATATAAAGTATACAAATTAAAACTAAATGATATGTTAATCTTCATTAAACTATGGTATTCACTTAACTTTAACCCTTGCTTTCTCCGTTTTTAATAAATGGCGCTTGGCCCACTATGGCTCTGAACCCTTCAATTTATTTATTTTATTGGGTTATTTTACGACGCTGTATCAACATCTAGGTTGAGAACCCTTCAATTTTAAGCATAAAATAAACACAGCCTTCTAGATCAACTTTCTGTTACGCACAACAGAATTTACTATGAGTTTCTTATACATAAAGATCGTAGTATATACTACGAAAACCTTAGCAACAGCATAAAATTTAACTCTATGCATACTATCCAATATGCAAATTAGAAAGTTTAAAAATTAAACATTATATAAATTATTATGTAAAATTCCTATGAATTTCTTTAAGAAATTTAAACAAATATTTTCAATATCTTGGGATGTCACATCATATTTTTTTTTCAATATCAGTAGTATATTTATACGCCGATCCGCGCGTACCAAAAAGCAAACTCCTCACCCCCTATGTTTAATCAATTGCATTATAACTCTCACTCAAGTGAGGAACACATAGGCGGTAAATGACTTATTTTTCTTGATCAACCCCTAAGGCTTGAGATACAACCTTTTCGAACCGTATAGTTGGGTCCAATATTATTGCCTTTTTCGTCTGTCTATTAAGAGCAATTATATCCTCTCGTCTGTAACTGCCATCCTCAGATATATAGTATACTCCTTCATGTACTTCAAGATTTTTATTTTTCCTTAAATGTGAGGCAATATAACAGTGAACTCTATGATGACGTACATTGCGCAATAAATCTCCTTTAGAACATAATCCTAGCACATGACCAAGGGACTCAGTTGCCTCACATCCTGGAGTTCTACACTGTCGTGAAGTCGTTGTTCTCCCTGGTACTGATCTTACTGCTGCAGTATTGCATGACATTTTAATGGCAGTGGTCCATTTTGATGACGATAAGCTTTTCTGTCACTCATCCAAGAATTTACTTTCGGTTCATCTTGGAAAACTGATACTCTTTTTCCTTTATGCTGAAGACTAGCCAAAGCATTAAAGGCTTCCTTTTGCAAATGCTTTCTAATTTGACGTCCAGTTTGTGGAACAGAATTGTTATTATATTGGATTGCTAAATTTTGTAAAGATTCTTCAATCTCGGACACTAAACTTCTACTAATACTGTATGTAGCTGTTCATCATCAACTTGGAGTAATGTCTTAGCAATATTAAATTGCTGAATATTAGCTTCCCATTCCATTTTAACGAAGTTCAATACCGTAACATTTCAAGAAGCATAAAGCATATTATTCGGAAAATCATGTGGTAGATTTAACATTTCTTTAACAGCTGATCGAATTAATTTATCGACATCTTCAAGAAAAGAAACAGGAATCTTGCTCAATGAAGTACATTGTAAATGATAATTAAATCCTGGCCATATAAATTGATTAAGAATGTGAAGTTTTTGATATGGTTTCAAAATTATGGAAGTTTATAAGTTATTTAGATCACTTTCTAGATCTTTTAATAATATTAGTTTTATCAAAAACTGTCTCATCTGCAAATGTAACACCAAGATACTTAATAACATCAGCATTTAAAAAAAAATTGATATTTTGTCCATTTGGTAATAGTAGTGTTCCCTCTTTCATTTGATCATTAACAATATTAATAACGTTACACTTAGCTGGATTTATTTGCAGCAAGGAAGCTAAATTACTAATAGTGAGATTGATAAACTCTGTACCAGATTATTCATTCTTGCCAATAACCACTATATCATTCGCAAAAACTACAACTGATAGCTTACTATTTTCTGGTTTTAAAGAGAAACCATATTCTTCAATGATTTCTGGTTCTGGATGTTCTTTTAAAATATCATTAATGCCAATGTTAAATAGCATGGGAGTAAGAGGAGATCCCTGTGGTAAACCTTTCAGAAGATGTATACAGTCAATTTTGTTTGGACCTGTTTCGACTCTGATGTTATTGTTTTGTACAAGGTCAATTATAACACTTCTCAAATTTTCAGCCATATCAGTGTGAAGTAGGCAACGTTTGATATGCTCATGCCCAACAGTATCATATGCCTTTGACAAATCTAAGAAAGCTATAAAGCAGTTTTTCTTCAGTGACTTAGAAGTTTGTAAACAAGCATTATTTATACAAGTGTTTATATTTGTTCCAGGGAGGGAAATAAAACCCCGTTGATGGGGTGAGTATCCCATATATTATTTATCAAAATATTTTTATATAATCCTGCGAATAACAGAAAAAATAGATATCGGCCTCCAATGTTTAATTTTAACGGGATCTCCATCTTTATATATAATAACTGTTCTCGCAAATTTAAATATTTCTGGGCATTTTAGAAATTTCAACATTCCATTTCCTATCATATGCAATAAAGTAGATGTTTGCAACTCTTTAATATATTGCACAATTATGCGATCTGGTCCTGGTGACATGTCTACTTTAATTCTTGAAAGTGCAACGTTAATATCTGATTCTGAAATAGAAATATTTTCAAAAGAACTTATGGCTGTAGGCAATGGAAGAGGGATGTTATCATTGACTTTCTCAAAAATGATTATAATTGTTATCAATCGAAATTTTGCACCTCAAACGATTTTGGTTTTGCATTGTATGTCATGCCACTTTACGTCGTTGGTTAAAATATTGAAATGGAGCAAGTTCATTGTGATATTTTTTCTGATTATTCCCTTTTCTTTTGGCTAATCTCTCAGGGTTGTTAGTTGCAAGATAAGACGTACGAAAATTTCCTTCTGACGATTTATTGCTTCATAATATCTAATCGCTGAGTGTTTTGGTCCCGGTAGAGTATTAATAGCATGCATTAAATGAGCCGTTCAGAGCAAAAGTGGTTTAAGTCAAAATTGGATAAAGAGGTTTAAAGTAAAAATTCTGTAAAATACAGCGAAAAGTAGCAATTAATACGTCGTTCTTGCTATCCAATGACTACTAATAGTTTAAATAAAGTGAATATTAATTACTACTTTGCGCTGTATTTTACAGAATTTTTACTTTAAACCTCTTTATCCAATTTTGACTTACACCACTTTTGCTCAGAACGGCTCAAATAATTAGTAATATTATGAAGTAATTTCTCGAAACTCTCGAAGTCATTATTATTAATAATGGTTCTAAACTTCTCTTCAAAATCTAGAATTTATGCAGGTTTTGCTTTATTAATATTTTTGGGTCTCTTTTAGCCGGATTACGATGAAACAGGAATTGGACTTGAGTTTTGGTTCCCGACATCAATAGCGTATTTTGGAGCAAAATTACTGCGATAATTTCCGAATGAGCTTTGCTAATATGGATTTGGACGGATTGAAAGAACTTGCCACAATAAAGGCATTTGTCTTTCTGTGACATACCTGATATAGTTTGTTCCAATCCTCATTTAGCATAGCATTATCCACATCTGTTTGACTTTCATCCATATGCATTTTACTCACATGAATATATAGACCACGAGCTCCCTTTAAATTCTTATTACAAAAAGGACAAATATGTAGGTATTTCACAGGTACTTGGAGTTAAATTCTCCATCCATTATGTAGATATGTACTGTATATCTTCAGTAGTCAATTAAGATAAAATTCTTGCGTTTTATATATATATATATAAGACATGTGGCTTTAACTATTTCCCTATATATATGAATTGTCAATACATATCATGTCTTATTTTGTAATTTTATAAATTCAAGTCAGTATACTCAAGGTCAAAAATTGAAGTCATGTTAGCGCAATATACAACACTTTCAGTGAAACCAGTCACATTAATACGAAACGTAAAGCGTAAAATTAAAATTATTTACAAATTATAACAAATATCATTGTTTTACCCTGAGTTCACCATATTTTTAAATTGTTTTATATGCATTTTTATCCATTTAATTTTAAAATCCACAATTTATGACTGTATACTATATTAGTATGTATATTTTCTCATGTAATCTTTTTGTGCACACTATATGTATATGTCACTTAGGACAGTTATGCAATTTCATATGCTATCTAAATTCGTTTCATTTGTCTGAAGATGCCGAACTTAAGGCGAAAACGTTCACAACATATGTATGTAATGTAAACTACTATGTCAAACACGTCACATGACTGAATCGTATGAATTTTAAACTTCATCATCACTGCTACAAATGTATGAAATTATCACTACCATCATCATAATCATTATTGAGGCATCCACCAAGTATATCAGGCAATGTCATTTGTTATATAAAGTGTCATGTTCGGTGTCTCGAAAGTCTATACTCACAATTATAATGAATATTGTTTACAGCTGAATAAATTTTTATTTCACGAGTTAACTATGAAAGATTATTTTGTAAAAGTAGTTATACTGAGAATACAAAGCTCTGAAATAACCGTGATGCAAATTGCCCCTCAAGTTTGTAGGAGTATCTTCGCAGTGTTGAAGTGGCAGAGGAGTTGAGAAAGTGCTAAGCGAATGCAAACCCAAAACCAGGCGATTCACGACAGAAGAAGAAGAAGCAGCTATCAGCCATTTTATACGTCATATAGATAAGACCAATGGGGATCTTGCCACTTCGCAGTCCCTACGCCTTCGCTATTCTCAGAATGTCTGAGGCACAACCATTACCGTGATGTTACGATCTACGGGCTACCACGCCTTATCTCACTCATACCCTAGCCATGCAACTGTCAGTGCTAGTGAGTGAGTGAATGTCTTCTCTATTTGTGCAAATCTAAACATCTCATATAATCTCTGGAGACGGTAAGAGTATTAAGGATCTTTTCGTATTAGTAGTGTTCACACTACGGTCTGGACCATCAGTATCTAATAATGCTCCTGCTGAGTGTTTGCTACACAGGGAATGGATCACTTCACCGTATCATTCCAGTCTTAGAGACAGAACTATTGCGTACCTCTCTGTTCCAACAGTGGAGCATTGCATATCTAGTTACATTGATCATATTATCTGAGTAGCCTACATTAATCTTCTGAAGTTGGACTCATCTGGTCATACTGAAGATCTAGGTTCATAGTCACGATCATCACTTGGAGATGGTATCTGAAATAAATTAAGACCCGCTGTAGAAGATGATATCGTCAGAAATTTTGCAAGTTTTGCATCACTGTCTTCTTTTTCTTCCTCGCTCGTCCAATTTTATTTTTTCTGTCAAATGGTTGAGTCATTTCTTCATCACGTAACGTAATAATCGATTCAATATATTTTACATACAAGCGTCAATTAAATTAACTTCTTTATCAGTTCCATGTAATAGACTTTGCAATCATAATATTTAGTTACAATTATTTCTTTCACTAACAAATCTTTTCTCTCCAAACTTACGTTTAAAAGCACGTAAACAATAATTTACTGGAGATTATGTGTTTATTAGTTATTACCCTTATTACTTCTTAATAATTTATTTGTTTCACAGAATAGTACTTTACTCTGCAGAAAAGTATGAAAACAATCATTTGCTGGAGATTATATGCTTCTCAGATGTTAATGATTAACCTAATAGGTCCTCAAAGACCCAATTTATGTAACAATGAGATACTCGCAAAAGAAGTCCGTATTTTCAGATAAATATTTCCTTGGAAATAATGTCACTCCAGTCAATTAATCAAAATTCGTAGACTTCTCATAACAAGGCAGTCATCGTCATCACAATGCAGAATTGAAAATCTATAGCTATTTGTTTGGTCAAATTACAGACCCATGTTATACATTACAGCACTGTTTAGGAACCGTTTCCTATGGTGCAGAGTAGAATGTACATAGAATATTTCAATGTGAAATTTGGTACCAATTTAAAACAGTTCAAGCTAATTATATTTTTTACTGAAATTTATACGGAAAAAAGTAAAAAAGGAAGCCTAACTTACTTACTTACTGGCTTTTAAGGAACCCGGAGGTTCATTGCCGCCCTCACATAAGCCAGCCATTGGTCCCTATCCTGAACAAAATTAATCCATTCTCTATCATCATATCCCACCTCCCTCAAATCCATTTTAATATTATCTTCCCATCTACGTCTCGGCCTCCCTAAAAGTCTTTTTCCCTCCGGCCTCCCAACTAACACTCTATATGCATTTCTGGATTCGCCCATACGTGCTACATGCCCTGCCCATCTCAAACGTCTGGATTTAATGTTCCTAATTATGTCAGGTGAAGAATACAATGCGTGCAGTTCTGTGTTGTGTAACTTTCTCCATTCTCCTGTAACTTCATCCCTCTTAGCCCCAAATATTTTTCTAAGCACCTTATTCTCAAACACCCTTAACCTATGTACTTCTCTCAAAGTGAGAGTCCAAGTTTCACAACCATACAGAACAACCGGCAATATAACTGCTCTATAAATTCTAACTTTCAGATTTTTCGACAGCAGACTGGATGATAAAAGTTTCTCGACCGAATAATAACAGGCATTTCCCATATTTATTCTGTGTTTAATTTCCTCCCGAGTATCATTTATATTTGTTACTGTTGCTCCCAGATATTTAAACTTCTCCACCTTTTCAAAAGATAAATTTCCAATTTTTATATTTCCATTTCGTACAATATTCTGGTCACGAGACATAATCATATACTTAGTCTTTTCGGGATTTACTTCCAAACCTATCTCTTTACTTGCTTCCAGTAAAATATCCGTGTTTTCTCTAATTTTTGTGGATTTTCTCCTAATATAACCCGTTCAATTCCAAACCCTCTCTGTTATCCTGGACTTTCCTAATGGCATACTCCAGAGCAAAGTTAAAAAGTAAAGGTGATAGTGCATCTCCTTGGTTTAGCCCACAGTGAATTGGAAACGCATCTGACAGAAACTGACCTATACGAACTCTGCTGTACGTTTCACTGAGACACATTTTAATTAATCGAACTAGTTCCTTGGAAATACCAAATTCAATAAGAATATCCTATAAAACTTCTCTCTTAACCGAGTCGTATGCCTTTTTTAAATCTATGAATAACTGATGCACTGAACCCTTATTATCCCATTTTTTCCTCAATTATCTGTCGAATACATAATATCTGGTCAATAGTTGATCTATTACGCCTAAAACCACATTGATGATCCCAAATAATTTCATCTACATATGGAGTTAATCTTCTCAAAAGAATATTGGACAAAATTTTGTACGACGTCAACAAAAGTGATATTCCTCGAAAGTTACTACAGTTAGTCTTGTCCCCCTTCTTAAAGATAGGTACGATAATGGACTCCTTCCATTGTTCTGGTACAATTTCCTTTTCCCAAATAACAAGTACAAGCTTATAAATTTCGTTAGATAATGCGCTTCCACCCTCTTGTATTAATTCTGCTGGAATTTGATCGATACCTGGAGACTTATAATTTTTTAGATTTTCTATCGCAATTTCGACTTCAGAAAGTGTGGGTTCGGGTATAAATGGCTCAGCAGTTTGTATTTCAATTTCGTCCTGATCATTTCTATTTGGCCTATGTATATTTAGTAGTTGTCCAAAATAGTTTTTCCATCTGTTCAGGATTGAATGAGCGTCTGCAAGCAAGTCACCATTGTCATCCTTGATCACGTTTACCCTTGCCTGATATCTTTCTTGAATTCCTCTATGCCTTTATGTAAATCTCTAATGTTTTTATTCTTACTATTTGTTTCTACCTCATTCAGTATTCTCTCTTTTTATTCCTAAGCGTACAATTTGCTTCCCGTCTTATATTGAAATAATTATCTCTATTCACCTCAAATGGATCCTGTAAGAATTTCAGGTTTGCCTGTTTCCTTCTTTCTACTAACATGCAACAATCAAAAAAGGAAAACTTACGAATTATAAATGAGACAGTAGAGCAAGTGGACAGCTTCAAATACTTGGGGTGTACTATAAGCAGTAACTTGAGCTGCTGCCAAGAAGTCAACAGGAGAATAGAAATGGCAAAGGAAGCTTTTAGTAGAAAAAGGAGCATCTTCTGCAGATCTCTGGAGAAAGAATTAAGAAAGAGAACTAGTTAAGTGCCTTGTGTGGAGCGTAGCATTACATGGGGCAGAAACATGGACATTACGACGAAGTGAAGAGAAGCGAATAGAAGCATTTGAAATATGGATATGGAGAAGGATGGAGCATATGAAATGGACAGAAGGAATAATAAACGAAGATGTGTTGGAAAGAGTGGATGAAGAAAGAATTATGCTGAAACTGATCAGGAAGAGGAAAAGGAATTGACTGGGTCACTGGCTGAGAAGAAACTGCCTGCTGAAGAATGCACTGGAAGGAATAGTGAACGGGAGAAGAGTTCGGGGCAGAAGAAGATATCAGATGATAGACGACATTAAGATATGAAGAGTCCACTGCAAGAATGATGGATGTCATTTGGAATACATTTTGCAGGAGATGTGATTGAAAGTTTGAAATGCTTAGCGCTCAAAGCTTAACTGTGATTTTCCGATCATTACTGGACAATGACTATCAGTGTTAATGCCATGTAACTCTCTATGTACATTCTATATGTCTTAAGCTATGCATTGACAGTCTTGGTTCATTTTCGACAAGAAAATGACATCCATCATTCTTGCAGTGGACTCTTCATATATGGATCACATGAGGAGACAAAGAGAAAGACAGAAAATAGGAAGACTGGAGAATGCTGGGTTTACAGTGAAAGACCCTCTCTGGGGCAGAACATTATGAATGAATGACTGAATGAAGAACTTTATTATTATTATTATTATTATTATTATTATTATTATTATTATTATCATCGTCATCTTTTTCCTAAAAATAATAGTCCTAAAAAGAACTGTTCCGGTCTACAAAATTGTCCTTTCATCTCTTTATAGGGCGTCCTAGTGATCTTTCTCTTGCTGGTCTGTAATTCAAGACTGCTCGAGGGATCCTTGTTCTAGGCATGCGCTTGACATGACTGTGTCAGAGCTATCTTGGTATCGGTGTATATACTACAGTACTGATTCCATTCTGAGTTCTTGTAGGATGTCTTCATTTCTTTTGTGATCCCAATTGGTATAGCAGACTGTTCAGCGCATGACCTTAATTACACTAGTAGTAATTCTATTTTCATTCTTCTTTCTTAAAGTCCAAGCCTCACTGCCATAATAAAGGACCGGTCTTGCTAGGGTTTTATATAGACGACGGCGGATATATTTTTGGACTAGGAAAGGTTTCATTACACTGTTAATAATGCCCAAGGATTTATTAAATTTAAAAATGTTTGCAGGAATACCTAAATGTCTTAAAAATGATAGTATGAAGTCAAGAAAATTGAATTCATTAACTCTTCCTAATATTTTATTATTTATACAAATCTTACTTGGTACTGGTTCTTTGCCACAGAAATCGTCATTTTAATTTTATCAGTGGAGATTCTCATGTAAAATTTGTCAGTAATTGATTTTCAATTATGGACTGATCGTTATAACTAGCTAAGAAGGCCAAATCATCTGCGAAGATTAGTGTATCTAACCTATATTTCTATTATTATAATTATTATTATTATATTATTATTATTATGATTATTATTATTATTATTATTATTATTATTATTATTATTATTATTATTATTATTATTATTTAGGTTTGGAAGTAAATCCCGAACAAAGTATACGATTATGACTCGTGACGGGAATATTGTAAGAAATGGAAATATAAAAATTGGAAATTTATCTTTTGAAGAGGTGGAGAAGTTCAAATATCTTGGAGCAATAGTAACAAATATAAATGATGCTCGGGAGGAAATTAAACACAGAATAAATATGGGAAATGCGTGTTATTATTCGGTTGAGAAGCTTTTATCATCCAGTCTGCTGTCAAAAAATCTGAAAGTTAGAATTTATAAAACAGTATATGACCGGTTGTTCTTTATGGTTGTGAAACTTGGACTCTCACTTTGAGAGAAGAACATAGGTTAAGGGTGTTTGAGAATAAGGTGCTAAGAAAAATATTTGGGGCTAAGAAGGATGAAGTTACAGGAGAATGGAGAAAGTTACACAACACAGAACTGCACGCATTGTATTCTTCACCTGAAATAATTAGGAACATTAAATCCAGACGTCTGAGATGGGCAGGGCACGTATGGGCGAATCCAGAAATGCATGTAGAGTGTTAGTTGGGAGGCCGGAGGGAAAAATACCTTTAGGGAGGCCGAGACGTAGATAGGAAGATAATATTAAAATGGATTTGAGTGAGGTGGGATATGATGATAGAGAATGGATTAATCTTGCTCAGGATAGGGACCAATGGCTGGCTTATGTGAGGGCGGCAATGAAACTCCGGGTTCCTTAAAAGCCAGTAAGTAACTAAGTAATTAAGTAAGTATTATTATTATTATTATTATTATTATTATTATTATTATTATTATTATTATTATTATTTTGATCGCCTCCCCATTAATAGCTTTGTAAATTCACCCGGTTGAGAATCACTGCATTAGAGGTCCAGGTTTTCTAGTTTGTGTCTATGTATGACATCACTTCAAGCGTAGTACGGGACTATTTTCATGTTTCATGGACAAATGAAAAACGAAGATTAATAGTCGAAAGTAGCTCGGTACTTGAAGATTGCCGAAGAACGTCGTGCAAAGTGGATTCCCCGCTCACAAGTTTGTTCGGCTGCACTGGAATGCATGTCTACATCCAATAGCACGCTCGGCTGGATTATCGTGTATTCAATCACTGCATTACTGAAATACTGCAGCGCGCAGATTCCGCGAGGCGCTACAGCTTCTTCAAGTTTATATTGTAAAGGCAGGAAATTACAGTACAATGAGTTTCTCTTCTTCCCTCCTTTACATCTTCCATTCTATTTCCTCGTCTTCGTCCTTTCTGCTATATTCATATCCCTTTCGTTTTTTCTTAAACCATTAACTCCGTATAATTTCCGTCATTCTTTTTATTCCATTCTCCATTACTTGCTTTAATAATATTAAGATTATCATTACCATCACATTCATAAAAAAAATCTTTTCTGTCACCTTCTTCATAATTATCATCATTCAATCATTGCTCGTATTAATTTTCAATATCTCCGCCATTTTCTCTTATTCATCGGCTTCATTTTTTCATATACGTCCATATTACCTAGAAAATGAATATAATTACAATCCTGTTTTTTATTAAAGTTTATTTTTTCATTAACTTTTCTTCAAAGATACTATCACACGTAAGAACATTTTCTTTATCTCCTTTTTTTTAACTTCGTGATTTAACGACGTTGTATCAACTACTGGGTTATTTAGCGTCGAGTAGTAGTATTAGTAGTAGTAGTAGTAGTAGTAGTAGTAGTAGGGTTTAAAAAGGGCGCGTCAGCATCTATGGCTATTTGCGCCCTTATCTAAAATTCTTTACACAACAGAAACTATACAATAATCAGAATGCTTAAAGAACTAAAAAAACGTTGTCACGATTAAAACGAGGTACACAAATGCATTTTCAACAGGGTGATGCATAAAACATTATAAAAATGTGACCTTAACTAATATTTAAAAAGAGGTAAAATAACAATACAAATGCTACCATAAATAAATTATCTGGCGTATTTCTAAAATACTCGGATGCAAAAGGTCCGAATGTCAAGTTTGTTAAAAAACTTATATACTAAATAACAAGTGTAACCTCCGGATGTAAAGGGTCCGGAGGATAATTAAAACGGGTCAAAAACTAAATCACCCTGTCAAGTCCAGTACTCGATAAAAATCTCAGGACTGCATTTGTACAATTAAAATCATTTCCAAGAGCGTCACGAAGAGTCGGCCGAATTCCATATTGCCGACGGACACGGTCATATTTTCTACAATGTAATAAAAAATGTTCCACCGTAAGTGGAACATGACATAGATCACACTCCGGCTGAAGCTCGCCACGTAGCAGATGGCCATGTGTCAGATAACAGTGGCCAATCCTCAACCGGGTGAGTAAAACTTCTTCGTGTCGTGACGCTCTTGTGGACGAATCCCAAACTCGAACAGTATTCTTTATTCTTCGTAATTTGTTTTCCTCTTGTGCAGACCATTCTCCTTCCCATTGCCACCATATTCTACATTTCAAATAATTTTGTAAGTCTTGCCACCTCTCGCGCCAATATACCAGAGTGCCATTCGTGGCACCATCTTTGGCTGCAGCATCTGCGGCCTCATTCCCACGAATTCCGACATGGCCAGGAATCCACACTACTCCAATCTCGCAATCAGAGCTTAGGAGTGTGTGGAACAGCTGCTGAGTTCTTAACACAAGGGGATCCTCTGAATAGAGACACTGCAAAGACTGAATGGCACTTAAAGAGTCGGAGCAGATTAGGTATCTGCCCCGAGGTTCTCGAATTAAAAACAATAAAACTCTGTAAAAAGCATATAATTCTGCAGTAAAAACACTGGTATATTCGCTCAGTTTGTATTTAAATATCTGTCCATTTGCAACGAAGGAGCAACCAACACAATCATTTACTCGGGATCCGTCAGTATAAACTAAAGAATAATTTGGATATCGGGATAAAAGTTCACTAAAACGAACTCTATAAACAAAAGCTGGTGTAAAATTCTTAAAACTTTGGCTCGGACTTACATCAAACATGGGGCGTCGCATAATCCACGGTGGAGTGGTGGTGTATTCTAGTTTGCGAACGGATGGTAGATCGACGTCGAGCTCAGAGAGCAGTTCACGGAATCGCACACCTGCTGGACGAGGTCTCCGTGGATTTTCACTGTATCGGCCGTAAAGAAACGAATGATGGAAAGAGTCGAAAGAATTGTGCTCAGGCTGCGAGCGGAGTTTAACCGCATATGAGCACAACAGGACATTACGTCGCCGATACAGTGATGGTTCCCCCGCTTCACAATACAGGCTCGCTATCCGACTCGTTCGGAAGGCACCTGTAGCGAGTCGTATCCCATGATGATGGATAGTGTCTAAGAAACGTAGCTTAGATTTATTTGCTGAGCCATAGATAAAACAGCCATAATCCAGCTTTGAACGGATAAGAGAACGATATAGACGTAAAAGCACTATGCGGTCTGCACCCCAGCGAACCCCTGACAAAAGGCGTAAAATGTTTAAAGATTTTTCACAACGCCTTCTCAAATCACGGATATGCGCCTCCCACGTTAATTTATAA
This sequence comes from Periplaneta americana, assembly GCF_040183065.1. Lineage (NCBI taxonomy): Eukaryota > Metazoa > Arthropoda > Insecta > Blattodea > Blattidae > Periplaneta > Periplaneta americana. The sequence goes on along the minus strand of NC_091128.1, from coordinate 23,286,657 downwards.
TCAAAGATAAGGCCCAAAAACCTCGCAGTGTCTGTATATTGCAACTCCACTCCATTAAGACGCAGTTCAGGATGTGGATGGAGTCCACGTTGGTTGTAGAAGTGGACACACTGCGTCTTTTGAGTGGAGAATTTAAAGCCATTGCGAAGAGACCACTCCGATAGCACATTGATGACCAGTTGCAACTGTCGACCGATAGATGGGAGGTATCGGGAACTGTAATATAGACTGAAGTCATCAACGTACAAGAGAGAAGATACTCGGTTACCTACACAGTGGGCAATGCCATTGATCGCAATGCAGAAAAGAAGAACACTTAATACAGACCCCTGCGGAACGCCATTTTCTTGGAGATGTTCGTTAGAAAGTGTGGTGCCTACTCGAACTCGGAAATACCGCTCTGCCATGAACTTCGCAATAAACGTTGGCAGACTGCCACGAAGTCCCCAGTCATACAGGGTTTGCAGAATTCCAAAACGCCACGTGGTATCGTTTAGCGTCGATGGAATTGGTGATAGCGAGATGATATTTGGCAAGATGAGGCCGAGGATTCGCCATAAATTACCTGACATTTGTCTTACGATTAGGGAAAACCTCGGAAGAAACGAAACCAGATAATCAGCCCATGCCAGAATCGAACCCACGGCCGAGCGCAACTCCATATAAGCAGACAGACGTGCTATCGCGTGAGTTACGTTGGTGGCCGCTCTAAATCTATTAATATTATCATAATCAGCATACAAATAATTATATTCATCAACGACATAATATTCATCTTTTTGTTGCTTTCCTCTGTCCTTTGCATCAATATCTTACTACATCCTTACACAGTAGTCCCGTTACGTCAATAATATTTAATTCATTCACACAATAATTCCTGGCATTTTGAACGTAATGATCCATATCACCGTTACTGTCTTCATCTTCTCCTATCCCTCTTATTTTCTATAATAACATTATTAACACTTTTGGCTGTAATATATTGTGCAACAGTCACTTAAAGCACAATCACAATGCTATTGCTTTGAAAATGTGACAGGAACCAAAGTATTAGTCCATTATCAACATGATAATGTGAGCATGTTTCCGTCTGAAAATACCTCAAGCATCGACGACGTAGGAGCGTTTGTAGCTTAAGTCCTAGCCCGCTGTTCTTCAAACGAGGCGACACGGATTCGCCAGTTCGTAACGCAATTTGTGGTAGACAAAGTAGACGTTGCAGACAGTTTTTGTTCTCGGTGTACTCCTGTTTCCCTCCACCATTCCATAAGCACTCTCCACTTTAACTACACGTTCCTTCTTTCACCATCATCTCCATTCCTTTCTCTAATTTCGGGCTTGGACCGTTGTAGAGTCGACTGCGGTCCATCACCAAACTTCGACCCCGTGGTAAGTGGTCATTAGTTGCTGGTGGTAGTGCTGTGTGTTGTGGGCTCTCTCCTGGGCTTATGGTACCTCGTGTCACTGGAGTTGAGGAGCCTCTGTGATGCCTATCAAAGATAAAAGAGATTCTGCAGGGTGTAGGCGGGAGATTAGGGACGGTAAGGTGGGGGATCTATATAGGTGGAGGGCCTCTGTGCATGCACATGATTTCATCCCAGCTAGCATTGCGGGGCCCACTCAAGCGGCCTATGTGTGAGAGCAGTCCTCAACCCTTGTCCCTCCCATTACGGGAGACTATATAAGTATTATATAAAACCTCGAGATTTAAAAATCCGCTTCGACCATAAATTTTAAGTGTTATAAAGAAAAATAAACAAAAATTTCTCAAGATTTGTGATGTGAAATATCCTCACAGTCTTGGAAATATTTTAATTACATACATACATACATACATACATACATACATACATACATACATACATACATACATACATACATACATACATACATACATACATACATACATACAAAAATATACTAGGAAACCTAAAAATTTGTAAATAATATACCTTTTGAGGAAATTAGCCAGTTGTAGAAAAAAGAAACAAAACAAAATAGAATTGTAAATAATGTTAAATGTAAATGGTACGAATTGTAAATAACTGTAAAACTAGAATAGCATAAAAAAACAATTTTAGAATCTGCAATAACGTCACAGTCTAACAGTAGATTGTAAACTATAAATGGTAGATAGCTATAATTAATTGTGACCTTAGAACATTTTTATAGAGAAAAACTAAGAGAAAATTCTGGAAAAGAAAGTAATCCAAATCAGATTGTAAATTTCAAATTGCAGAAAATCAATATAAATGCAGCATATATATCGAGACAAATAAGTGAATGGCAAAAACAAAATCAACTGATCATCAAATTAGATTGTAAACTTTGAATTGTTATAGATGATTGTAAATAATTGTAATATTATAAGATAACTCAGTGCATGTAGTATTACTCAGTGTAATGGAACTTTAATAAATATTAAAAAATACATATATACATACATACACACATAAAGGAAACCATACAGTGTTTTAATTGAAGTAAAGGTGTCATGTGTGAAGTTAAGGGTGCAATTAAAATAAAAATTATAATGTAACTGATTTCTTCCATGTACTTTACCTATATATTTCATACATTCCGTGATGAAGGCGTGAAGTCCTACAGTATTGTAGCCTATAGAATATCTATAGCTTATCTGTGGTTGAGAGTTAATATTAAACCTAAATTGAATTCCAAATCATGTCGTTATGGATAAGGAAAATGCTTAACATAAGTACAAATTGTTATTTTCATGTTTCTACATCATTTTAATATAGAATGAAATTTAGAGCGGCTAGATAGCTTAAAAGGACTACTGTGCGACGTGGATATGCATTAATTGTATATTCGACAGGTACTGAATTATTTTGTCTGTCTCTCTCTCTCTCCCGTTAGCAGTCTGACGACAGCACAGTAGTCCTGTATGATTACTGGCTAAAGTCATATGCCTTCTAAAAGCGTATATCGTATATGACGCATTTTCATGCGGAGCTATAACGCCATATTGACACTAAGTCTTTTAAAACGATCTTTCAGTTGTAAGCTGTTGAAAAATAACAAGACGGGGATATGACAATAACTTTATAATAAGCGCAAAAAATCTGGGGAAGCCTAAGTAGGCTACTAGAAAAATATGAATTTTGCAGCATTTTTTATACCAAAAAGCTCACACAATATGTCCGAAACTGCAGATTAGTCCGAATGGTTACTAACGATGCAGCATATCGTATAGTCGACGAACAAATTTAGAGACTATGATAAAACTATCGGAAACACTGCCGGGGTTAATTGTGCACTGGATGCTCTTTGCTTTCCAGGAAGACGATTTTATCAATCCATAACAAAGTTTGAAAATAACAATGTTGAAGATATGCCATTATGTGATGCTCATTGTGCTATACCGTTATGGTACAGATACCTGGCTGTGGTAATTGACAGGAATAGGATTAGTACTAATGGGTTGATTCCTGGAGGGCACTTTCAAAGGAAGGAAAATACTAATGTGCATTATTTCATCACATTCGTTCAACTTCACTTACACATGTGTACGCAACTTTCATTTCCACCTTGAAATCGAGTTAAAAGTGTGTATTTCTTACTGGAAAGAGAAATATTAATCGAGATATCGAACTTAGATAATATTCGCATATAGCCTATAGGGCGCAAAATCGACCAAATACCTTTGATTGAGGTTCTGGCTGATATGTACACACGTTAAGTTTACAGCTTAATAAGTCTTGTAGTTTGCGAATACTTGAAGCTCATGGTTCCATAGGTTCAATTTCGCGCTGAGTGTTTTCTAGATACAATCGAAATGAGAAGTCAATTTGATATTACTTTGTTTTATTGAATATTGACCAGCCGGTTATTTAATATGTACAATCCTCTTAGACTGATCTAAATGTCAGCTAAGTAATTAGTCAGGGTTGCTGGAAGCACTCAGTTTTATTGAATTCTCCCAGGCTGGGATCACGTGTCAATTCTGGTGCCAAACTTACGCGGTCTGACAGAAGAGGGGGCCATGACGTTGTATATGATAGTCATAGCCCCGCAATAGTGTGTCATTCTACATGAGTCCAGTTAGTGTGAACTGTGACTCTTATCCTCGTGAGGCGATAAGAGGGATGACTTGAAGTCATAAGTTATTTTCTTAGTGATAATTCTTAAAGGATATGACTGGTTACATCGTGAAGCAATATGAACCAAGTCAAACCAGACTGATTTCACCCGTACATTACAATTGTAGTAGTAATAGGCCTAGTAATAATTAGAACCCTAGGTTTTGGTCGTTGGGACCAGTAGTTCGACCACTGGGGTCGGATTCTTAACTCACCTATTATCAGCCGGTGTAACTCACTTGACGATATGTGTTAGAGGAAGAACAATTGTTTGAATTGAACAAAATTTAAATGGGGGGACTATGACAGCCCCAGCACTGCGACCTGAAAGATATGTTGTGCTTCCCCGTTATAATATCCTACCAATCCAAGCATTTGATGTTCTTCATGAACTGAATAAAACTACGGACTGGGACAGACGATAGCCCATCAAGCTTCGGAAAGTATTTTCCAAAGATGAGCGCTCTTTGATGGATGAGTGCATTGCAATCACAAAATAGAACATCTCAAGTCC